>NW_019739229.1:2878689-2945114 GCF_002891405.2 Cryptotermes secundus
GCGATATCCGGGCTAGTATAACTTCTCCATTACCTAGTCTATCACTGGGGAGACGATAGCCGGGCTGGTATAACTTCTCCATTACCTAGTCTATCACTGGGGAGACGATAGCCGGGCTGGTATATTTTCTCCATTACCTAGTCTATCACTGGGGAGGCGATATCCGGGCTGGTATAACTTCTCCATTGCCTAGTCTATCACTGGGGAGACGATATCCGGGCTGGTATAACTTCTCCATTACCTAGGCTATCACTGGGGAGATGATAGCCGGGTTTGTATAACTTCTTCCCGCTTCTCTCGCTGGGAGACTGTCCTACCGTCCTGCCGTCCCTTGGATCGCTGTTTCTCCCTTGCAGCTCCCTACTGCACGCTCCACGAATGCGATTTTAGTGGTGCGAACTGAAAACCGGGTTCCAACGACGTTCATCCCACATCTGACACCAGAGTTTTGTAAACGGGACTCGGGTTCGGTGGATCCGGTGGTAGTTGGGAGTCGTCTGGTGGAGCGACAGCTGCGAGAAGATGAGCTCCATTACACACACGAGATGGCAGTTGCTGCCTGAGGCTTTAGCTGTGGCCGATTCTTAATATAGTGGAGTGAAAGTGTGTTTCTGATTAGAAAGTAGATTTCTGTGATGTTTTGCTGCCATGTACTACATACACAGGTGAGCGAAGGTATAACTTTCCGGAAACATTCATTAGTTTCACTTATTACAGCAGATAAGAAGCTTCTGGAATATCCTATTATTTTCAACACATCGGTCTTTCTGGACCTTGTCTCATTTGCGGATATTAACTTATGTTTATCAATTGTCTGGATGTAGCAGTTTTAAGTAGCAAGAGTCACAACTTGTGTCTCTGCTACGTGGTTCATAAACAATCTTATTTACGGTTAGTGTAAATAACATCGGTGAAAGCCAAGTTACAACACCGGCTATTATGTCCTGTTACAATTTGTAATATCCTGTCCATATCAAATATATTACTAAAGGATTTCTTTAATGAATACATTGATTGCAATTTATCCATAACGTGATTATTCCTCATATGCAACAACACATCAAACAGCAGTGACCCCAGAACAGATGCTTAAGGAATAAGGGAGAGCACTTCAAAAGATGGTAACTGATTGTGATACGAGATTGTCTGTTGGTTAGGAAACCGCGAAACAAACTTACATAAGTACCTAAAGTCCAAAAGCACTAAGCTTATGAAGAAGGAGGGTGTGAGGATCAGAACAAAATTCAATACTAACACCAAAAGAAATGGTAACAACTGAACGTTGAGGGTGGACTGAAGGGGCAACGAAATCATGTGAACTTACGAACAAAATCAACGAAAACATAAGAATAATGTTTCACTAGGGTGCTTGGCAAGAACGGTGTCCTATTACAGACAAGCAGTAAAATACATAATAAATACAAAGAAAATTACAAAGAAATAAACTAAGAAAAATAACAAATATACTAAAACTACACAAAAGAAATGTATCAACCAAGGAAACTGCATTAAAGGCCGCGCCAGAGCTCAAGCGGTTAGTCGCTGGCTTCCAAACGCGGCGGCCCGGGTTCGATCCCGGGTCTGGTCAAGTGGGATTTGTGGTGGACAAAGTGGCGCTGGGGCAGGTTTTCTCCTAGTACTTCGGTTTCCCTTGCCAATTTTCATTCCACCAATTGCTCCATAATCACCCTCACCTATCATTTGGGGCTGGCACAATAGACCAGAAGTAGTCGCAGTACCAAATGGACTCAGTCCCACCCCACCAAGTAATTAAAAAAAATAGGAAACTGCATTCATATGAAAGCATACAATCATGGACATGTCGTATTAACAGAGCTAGTATACTCGGCTGAAAGACTGGACTTCACACTACTGCTTGCAGTGAAATGGAAACTATTCTGGTGAGTTCAGTGGACGCATGAATAATGACAGCACCCACGAGAGAGTCATTATAGGGAAATGTAGGATTTGAGGTTCTCACAGAGGTGGTTATGAAGAGATATATACCAGAATATAGCATTTTTCAATATAGGGAAAGTACGATAATAATTATTATTATTTAAAAATATCCTAGATATAATTGTCCCTTTTAACTTACTTAGCATAAATTTATGCTTTGTGTTTTTCAAAGATATTATACAAACTTAAATATTCACAGTCAGATATTTTCCTCCTTTGGAACGAGTCATCAAAGATGTAGGCATGTGCTAATCAAAGACCTTCCAACTGTTGGAAGAAGACTTCGAAAAGAAATGATTTCTTTATAAATAGCGTTTAACTGAGATAGTATTTACTTGCGTTTTGAAGGGTTACAGTACAATTTTAATTCAAGACTTATTATGAGAAACTTATTGTCGTGTCTGGTGGGCTCAAATTCAGTCTGCCAAAGGTAAAATTTAAGTTTTTGAACTAAGCAATACCTTACATTTTCTTGTTTAATATACAAATGCTTATAATGAAGATCATGTCAAATTCAGATTTTGGCCATCTCGGATGTGACAACCTACGCCTCTGGAGGTCGCTTAATTTCTAAAATATTCCATCACATGCAGCCTATTTTATTTGATCATCTCCAGAGTCCTAGATCAGCAGGCAGGGTTGCGATCTAATAAGCCTATATTTCTTTCCTGAAGACAGAAAAATATGCAGAAAATCAATTTAAAGCCCTCGGGGTTGAGAGAGAGAATTTCAGCGTTCCGAATGGCTAGTCCAGGAGACTCTGTGTAACATATCACTATTCAATTACTACGTGAGGTGTTACACACGGACTATGATCGTAAGGTTCAGTTGAAAAATCAATATCTGGTCGTGATACTCAAGGGGATTGGCGCCAAGACGAACTGATTCGGCGGTAAACCGCCAGTCGTAAAATAACTCTCACTTTGACTTGAACTGTGAGACAGTCGTCATCCAGCGAGGACATGAGCCATTGAACATGGAAACTGATTAATCTTTAGGTTTGGAAGCCGTTACTAAGCAGCTACTGGTGAATACCCAGTAGACCGAGAAGACTTAATTTGTGTCATAATGAATTGCAGACTGTATAGATCCCTGAATTGTTAATATTGTATACACTTACATATTTCAAGAGTCAAATAAACCCGATTACCAATTAAAACCCCGTGTCTTGTCACAAAATATGTGACATTATAATTTTCATCTATGTCTTAAGTCGGATTTATCTTGCAACTGCATATAAATGAAGAAAATCACACGAACTACTACTTAAACAAATTAAATCGATTATCAGAACAGTAAAATTTACTATGTAGATACATATAACTAAGGCGTTATTATGCCTTTTATGATCCTTTTGTGAAACCATCGCACCAAATGCAGAATCCACATAAACACGTGTTAAAACTCATAAAGAATCCCACTCGAGTTATGGATGTCTGTGTTTCTTCTGTGTTTATGTTGCCCTGAGTTTGTAGCAACCTTGAGACAAGCTGATCACACGTCAAAAAATTCCTACCGACTTTCTATAAGATTCATAATTTCACAATTAATTCTGAACGGAAACAGGCCAGACAGGCTAATCCGTCAATATAAAAGGAGAAATTTATGCAGTAAACGCTCATTAATCCGAATTAACCCGAGGGAGAAGTCGTTCGGGTTAAGTGATAATCCCGATAAATGAAGCAAAAAATAGTCCTAAGGAACAAAAACTTAAAAAAAAATCAATGGTAATTGTAATAATATAGGCAGTGGCGATGAATATGAAGAAAAAACCAGTGCAGCTATTTCTTTCTGTCAGCAGCTGAAATCCAGGGTCTCCTTCATCCAGCTCAAGCCAATCTTGGATGTTTTCTTGCGTGGTTTCAGTCTTTCTCCAGCTGCCCTCAACACAGTCTGATAGTATTCTTGCTCTAACCCCTATTTTTCCTAAATCCAATGTGTTTTTAAAGCATGTACTCACCTGCGAATAGAATTGTACATTTTTCATGTTTCGATCCCTATTATCCGACATTCTGATTAACTGTAACTGGATTAGCGAGGGCTTGTTATCATGATGATGTTATGATATATGTCACTAATGACGACGGATATTCGACGATATTTTCGACACGCAAAAACACTGCGAACACAGGCTTTAGGCCTGCACCGTCCCCTGCAGTAGTGTCCTGCACGTCTTAATGCTGACAACTAACATACTTGGATATTCTGTTGACCCTCTCCACAAGAGCAGCGACTGCATCATGCTGCCCTAGATGGCAATTTTCTTTCCTCGGCTCGCAAGCCTTTACTTCCTCAAAGCGCAAATATTTCTGCTGACTCGGTTTTGTTGTACGTTCCCAACTGCCAGGTTGCTTCACAACGTACACTATTGTCAGCAGCCAATCTTAATGACCGTTACACAAGCACCATACATCTTCATGACACAGTGTTATGCCAACAGGAATATATGTTTCTATCCTGAACCGGTCATCATCAGTTTGGTCAAGTACACTTCGTATCTGTGGTAAGGCAAAAAGGTAAAGTTATCCCTGTAACAGGCCATGGGACGGGAGATTCTAATATTTTTTTAGAGAATCTGCTCACAGATGGCGGTGAGGTTGTCAGTCTTACGCAGATGAGTCGAATCCAGGGTCATACTGCTGCTGAAAGAATTAGGTCAAGTGAAAAATTGAACGACCTCATCGGGATTCGAACGTGCGACCCTCCGGCTTGTACCGTAGTGTCTGTGCTCAATTAATTAAGTAACCCCAGGGAAAGAGGCCATGGTTCTCATTGGATAGGTGGCAGGTTGGGCCCCAGAGCCGGTCTGGACACAGTGGAGAAGGGAAATATCTCTTGCCCCGGTCAGGAATCGAATTCTGCACTTCCAACCCATAGCCCGTTGCTATCTCGACTTAGCTAAGGTCCACAGGCGCCGTATAATTTGATAGAACAGTCTCGACGTTCGGAGAAACATATTACTTCCATCTTCAGGGTCGAGAAAAATGAAGTAAACGAATAATCAGTACCGTTTGCTTGCTGCTTAAGCATATTCCTCGGTCCTGAAGATGGTGGCAGTATGTTCCTCCGAAAGATTGGTAAACTTCTGCCAGACTACATGACGTCACGTCCCCAGGAGACAGTACTGTTCATAACGACTGCCGTGAGAAAGTCTAGGCTTAGGATTTACATGGCAGACTCCTACACGGAGTACTAACTGTTTGTCACATTTGTCATTCGGCAAGACACAGAATAATATAGCAGTTTTTTACAAACGACTTCACTCTTAGGTCTGTTGCAGTCTGACATTGTGTAGCGATCTCATAAGCCTCCTTATATATTTTTTCAAATTAAGGAAAGTTGGCTAATAACGTGTTGGATTACAGATTCACAATGGAATGTTAGACTGGTGCAAATACTCGTAAATGCCGATGCACCTCTAAACAACCGCCCCCCCTTTTCCACACTCACACACACACACGCAATAGTACTGCGATGATAGTTTATCAGAAAACTTGTAAATTGTAGGAACAAAGAAAGTCAAAGTCGTATTATCATTTAAGTCATCTACTTCAATTAAAATTAAGCACACAACATACACGTATGTCGGCAGTGGCACGTCTTATGAGACATTTGTAAGAGCCAGTAAATCTGTCCAAAAGATCAAAACAAGTTATGTAATGGAAACTCATGTTCCGCTTATCAGCAGGCCAGATGAGTGGGTTGATGAATTAAAATAAATTCTGGTGGAGAAAAGGCGACCAACAGCTCATAACTTAAACTTTACCGGACAGTTTGAGTGACAAGTTCTGAGAAAAACTAAATGGAACAACAATTAGTAATTAACCAATTTTATGATCCATTTATATAAAGAAGCAGAAGAAAAAAGAGACGACTGGGAAGACAAAGGCATAGGTGGGTGGACAATATTAGACTGGATCATAGAGAGATAGGATGGGATGGATTGGATTGATCGGGCTCAGGATATGGAGGGCTCTTGTGAACACGGTAATGAACCTTCGGGTTCCATAAAATGCTGGGAAATTCTTGAGTAGCTGCAGAATTGGCGGCTCCTCAAGAAGGACTCAGCTCCATGAGTAAGTAAGGAAGTAAGTAAGTAAGTAATTTATATAAAGGAGTGTCCATACGTACAGATTTCTTAAGCGGCCTCCATAGTCTAGGGGTAACGTTCCCACCTCGCGGGTTCAAACCCGGCGGAGGCCGTGGAATTTTTAAGGGCGGAAAAATTCAGGGAACAAGTCCTCCGGGAGGGACTTTAAGCCGCGGGTCCCGTGTCGTAGATTTACGGCACGTAAAAGATCCTCATGTCTCTAGGAGACCTCTGAGCAAAATTAGGTAACACATTTCCCGCCCAAGTAGTTTCCAATGCCTCTGGTAGATGGAGAAATATCAGGTACCGAGGGCTGACCTCGTTGGCTGAACGGGACTGACAGCANACTGGTTCAAGAAAAGGAATCCCAGGAAATAAACCTGTGACAAGAGATGATGATGATGATGATAATAATAATAATACAGATTTCTTTTTCCTTGGCACTACAGCCCCAGTGGGCCTAGGCCTACCTCCATGAACTTCTCCGTTCACTTCGGTTTTTCTAGATCTTACACATTCGGTAGGACTCCTTGGGCGGGTGATCAGCTCGTCGCAAGGCCTCTACCTGTACACAAACACAGAAAAACGCACAAACACAAACTAAACATCCATGCCCGGAGTGGGATTCGAACACACGATCCCGGTTTCCAAGCGAGCGAAGACAGTGCATGCCTTAGCCCGCTCCGCTACCGTGACCGGCATACGTACAGATACCGACTGCTATATATAATATATGACATTCAACCTCAAATAAATCTCCCTGCCGTTAGGTTTGTATTTGTGAGGCGGAAAAGAAGACAGAAGCCAGAGTACGCTTATTAGATGTCCCCGTGTGTCTTCACGCTACCCTTCAACGTTTTGAATCAACCTAAATACATCGCTAAATTAGTACGTTGGTTCTTCCAACACAGATACCCCGATCTTCTATGCAGTCACTAATAACAATATGGCGGACATACAACCTTGTGATAACAGCTTTTTGAGCAATACGTCAGGTTTGTTAAAGCTTCCTTATATATATTATCTAAAAAAGTGATATGGTGGCCGTGCGAAGATTTTAATTTAGTATTAAGAGCCATAACTAACCCAAAACTGCAAGTAGGAATGCCAGTACGGCGTACTGATTAGGAACACAGCTACATACGTTGCGTGAGGTATTGCTTATATCAGGAATTATGCTGCATATATTGTAACTATGAGGACAAGCGGCCTCTGTAGTCTAGGGGTAACGTTCCCACCTTGTGACTCAAGGCACGCGGGTTCAAACCCGGCGGAAAACCTTAATGCATTACGACGTTTCTGGAATAGTTGGAAATTCTCGTGCGGTTGGAAAATATTTTAAGATCTGGTTGTTTTCTCGGTTGAAGATCTGGTCTACGTTCACTGTTTCCTGTTGACAAGCAGCAAGTTCGATGCGAAATATCAGGAAGTGATATTAATTCCTCCTTTCACGACGATATGCAGCACGAGTAAGAGCATTACTACTTTAGTATGAGAAGGAGATAAGACAACATTACTTAAATAATTTTTTTCCGAACGTGTTCTTAAGAGTGTTTCTGATATCTGTATTTCGGAGTTATACGTAGGCCTACTGTAGATTCAATATGCACATCTTTAGCTGTTCAAATCACAAACCATTCCTTCTCATGACCTTCGGATCTTCACAAGCGCCAACACGCTCAACAAGAATCTCTTTATGCAAACTCCAGTTTTTCAGGTCCCCTAATTTAAAATAAATAGTAAGAAAGAAATTCTGGAAGAATTGACATCAGAGTTTCTTGTATGTACTTGTACGCCTGTAATGACGGATTAAGAAATATAAATGAAGTGTTGTAATCCCCTCAGAATGAAACTGCGCTCTTCTGATGAGTTAATTCCTGTATTTTCTCCAGTCAAATTTCTGAATTCTGATTACGGGTCTTGTGCCTGCAGGTTCCAGACTTCAGCGCGGATTCCGCGTCATATCAAATCGCCGTTTCAGAAATACAAAGCCGCAAACCTCCCAGAATAAACATTTCGTTTTCCGTTCATTCACCGATGTGTAAACTGTCTATCCATTAGTGAAGAAATGAGGGCACGGGAGTTCTTACGGTTTAAGCCACGGTTTACATAACATAAATTCCTTAAACAAGCGTTTAACATTCCAGGCCAAAAGCAGGACTCGGTTGGGCCAGGAATGTGGGTGTAAGGCTGGACTTGGGTTATGTACCTTGCCATTTCTGGAATTTCTGAAATACCGGGTTCATTTAAGGGGACAAAAGTAGAGGAATAATTTTTCCCAGTTTTGACCGTCAGTTTGCTACAGGTCTGTCATTTTCTTTTAGAAATAAAGGGCAGCTAAAGCTTTTTATGTCAGCCGCACTCTCCTGGCTAGAAGGCTACTGTTTTCCTGCTTCTCCCGCAGGACTCTGTAAACTAACAATGACTGTCTGCAAGCAGCAACATAAATCGGAATGGAACAGGAAATAGTCCTCGCGACTGCTGCCGGAAGCCCTTGATCTTTATAAAAGTGTTGTTGAGAAGAGTGGGATATTTCTGTATGAGCTTCTTGCGAAGTATTTTAGTGCAGATATTTATTTCAGTTGAGCCAAATACGTATGCCATGTACAGAAGAAATAGATTTTGTTAGGAGTTATAGTAAACCCTCGCTAATACGGATTATTTGGAGGGCGAGGTCATTCGAATTAAGTGATAATCCTGATTAGTGAAGCAGAAGGTAGCCCTAAAAGGCAAATAAAACTTAGGACACAAAGAAATATAAATTTAATGATGTAAGTAGTGCTGTTGAAAATAAATAAAGAATATCACTGTGGAACCTTTATTTAAAAAATATAAAAGTACAATACATTTATTCATCGATAGAAGATTTATTGTACTTGTTTTTGAACGAAATAATGCAGGTTTGAAGAAACTGTCAATTTTTTTCGGAACAGAGAAGTGATTCATCTGCCTTCCTAAATGCCATGTGTCTTTTAAAGTGTGTACTCACCTGGGAACAGCATTTTTATATTTCGATCCGCATTAGCTGGGATTTACTGTAATTTTATACAGTTTATGGGTTGCGAGGTTGTCGAATCCTTTTCGAAATCTTCCAGCGCCAGAGCTCTTCTGTCTGAAGAGGACGAGGGGCTCGAGATATGGGATTTTGATAAAATATTAATGTAATACTTCACAAAATATTACCACAGACTCCCTATATTCATTGATCATCCTATCACAAACGACGTATAGTCTCGGTACAGTCAACGTCGTTAAATAACCAATCTGCCAACTTGTAAACACTGTGGTGCCTCCAATCTTAACATTTGCCGATTAATCTGAATATTGATTCATTTATTTACTTGTAATATTTTTAATAGCCTCAGTCGTTAGAGATAACTTATGTAATATCTGTCTGGCACTGTAGTAAAAGCAATGGATCTGTAGCGCAACATGGTTTAAAATACTGAAAAATTAGTCTGAACCTTGAACTTCAGGCACGTCCCATATTATAATGAACTCGACTTACGGCCCGTTTTCATGATTGAATATTAATCATTAATAGATGTTTTTGCTCACTGGCATATAAACACGGCGTTAGATCTCAGACATATGCGAACATGCTGAAGCTCTCGAACTCTCGGACAGAAGCGATTGCTATCAGCTTCAAGTTCTCTGGGTCAAGACGGTTCATGATCTCGCAGCCCACTAAGTCGCTTATCAATGAAGAGGCGTCTTATTAAATTCTGAATTTCAATTTACGTGTTGCAGGATACGAGTGCAATTCAATGTACGATGTCATTGCGAAAGTTTGGAGTTTCCTGTCATTAAAATTCGGTCCTTCTAGACCGGAGTACCGGTAAGGTAAAGTTAAAGTTGTCCCTGTGTTTAACTACCCCATGAAGGTGTATGAGTGAGTTGCTGTATAGAGCCACATTTTCTTGACCTCGGCTCTAGCTAGAGGTGAGTGGTCAGCTTCATGTCCCTGCCGCATAACCCCCTGGGAAAGAGCCCCCGGCATCCATTGGATAGGGGGTTGGGTCCCCAGACCCGGTCTGGACGACGTGGAGAAGTGAAAATTCTTGATCCTACCGGAACTCGAACTCCGACTCCTTTGTCGTCAAGCCCGTAGTGAGTCGTTATACCGACTACGCTATCCCGGCTCCTTGGTGGAATATCGGAGGCCATGGAAGCAACACCAAGATCAACCCTAGACACAGGCGTCCGTCTTGGGACTCAATGCACAAATTAAAAATAAGAATAGGCAATTCTCCCATCCAGCCTAATCGCCGAAGATTTTGCAGGCCTACACCGAAGGCACCGAAATGCATTGTCTCTGTCATTTCTCTGCAGAGAGAATCCAAGAACTCGTTAAATTCCACTCAGCTTTGGTGTATGAATTCTTAGTAAATACTTCTTCCAAAGGTCGCTATCTTCCAGGATATGACGCCATATAGTCCAATAGATGTTTATCGACGTTTCGGAGAAACGTACTGTCTCCGTCTTCAGAGCCGTACCATAAGCCAAAGCACGCAAGTGATAGATTGTATGCCTATAAAGGGGGTCTGCCCCTCTACTCTACCACATTACACGGCGTTACATCCAAGAGCATAGAATTCTTAATGATTATCGCTGTGGGAACTTCAAATTAGATGTCATTACACAAAAATACCGACCAAAAAATGGTTTTACTATCTGCACTCCATTTCCTTAAGGCGCAGTCCACAATGCATGCAAAATGTTGAAATTGCTGTACGAATTCAGAACATGCGATTTTAGGAAGGTGTTCTATCGCCTGTCTAATATTTGTGTCACAACCTTCTCGTCATTCTTGTGACGTCAGAAGGAAACATTATGAATTACTATATATCAGGATGACTGCGATACTGTAACTTAGAAATTTGAGCAAAAGTATGAAGATTTTGTAGCGAAGACTGAGTGATAGGCGGTATTCTCGACCGATTTGCTCTTACATATTCCATTAAAATACCTGCCTATACACTTAATACAATTTCACAAAATATAATACATTGTAGTAATGCATTGCTCAGCTCTGGTTTTCCTTCTGATTCGCCTGTGATATTGTTTGTTTGTAGCAATTTTTATTGATTGTTAAATACTACTTATATTTACGCATTTAATTCTATCAGAATAGTCATTTTCAGTCTTACTTATGTTCTCACCAATGACACTTATCACTTCTTGATAAAATGTTGTTAAGCTACATAACCCTCCAATGAACCGTAATACATATTGCTGAAACATTACTTACATTAAAAGCGTAACGATATAAGAATTATGACATAACATAATTTATACTTACATAAATAAGCATATACATAACACACGCAACTTTGTAATAATATGTGATTTTGTTGCAGTGAGATACAGGACTATATTTCGGCGTGGAATTGTTCAATTTTTGAGATAGTGGCTCGATGAGAAGCGGAGGGTGGGGGAGGGGGAAGGATGCGATCTTAATGAAGTTTGGAAGGCTGTGGCTTGTGCAAGCCACAAAACCCTTATCGCTGTAGCAAAAAGGTGACAAAAATATGGAAGAGACGTTGAGACTAAAACCTGAAGGTGATTCGTTTATATTTAGGTGTGACCAAGTTAGTTCGGACAAGAGAGACTCCGGGTTTCTTCGTAAGTAATTTAACGACGCTTCGTCAACTGCAGAGATCATGTCACATCTACAAAATTAGAGGATTGTTATGTAAAGTAAAGCTATCCCTATAACCGGCCGTGAAGACCCAAAGGGTTGTCAGACGTTGATGGTCCCACACTCTCTAGACAGTCGGCTCAGAGATGGCGGTAAGGTTGTCAGCCTTACGCGCCGGCCGCTCTTTACTCCCAGGAAAATTATTTTTAATTAATTCCTGGTACTCATTTATGTTAGATATGATTACATACGTGCAAAATAAAGTGTAAACAGAAAGAAATTTGAAAAGGCCTCTAAACAAATGGACAGCTTTATTAAGTTACGAAGTTTTCTGGCAGCGACAAATCAAGGAATTAAATCTACGGCCCTGAGGATGAATTAATAATGACCGTATCTAAACCCATTTCCATACTCTCAGAATCTACAACACTCGCTTCGGTGCTGACACCATCACAGTAATATGCGGAGTACTGGCATGATAACAATAAGCAGTTTGGTACTGACACCATCACAGTAATATGTGGAGTACTGGCATGATAACACTAAGCAGTTTGGTACTGACACCATCACAGTAATATGCGGAGTACTGGCATGATAACAATAAGCAGTTTGGTACTGACACCATCACAGTAATATGTGGAGTACTGGCATGATAACACTAAGCAGTTTGGTACTGACACCATCACAGTAATATGTGGAGTACTGGCATGATAACACTAAGCAGTTTGGTACTGACACAATAGCAGTAATAACTGGAGTGCGGACACTATAGCAGACATCGTTGGAGTGCTGACAACATCGCTTCAGTCGTCTCAATAATGACGCCGTAGAAATGACCACAGTCACTCACTAACTATAATTCTACTGTAAGGGCACTAATGCAGATCACGTAGCAAAGTTTTCTGCCCGATTTCATCATTTAATTTCAAAACCGTGATGCGCCAATTTTTCAGTCTGTCCGGTACTCGGACTGCCCTCGACGGCGCTCGTAACGTCAATATATATTTATATTCCAATTACAGATAAATATTAACCTTCTCCTTGCTGCTTTTTAATTAAGTTACCTTCGTTTCTAGTACAGTTGTTGAAATGCCACGAATGACATATTTATAGCGTTGGAGGATTTGTATTGTGTTAACAGAAAACGTATTTTTAAGAAAGATATATTGGGTATATCATGCGAGTTGAAAATTATCTATCTAATCTATGACTCTATTGTCCTCTGTTGGACCTTGGCCAGTTTTTCAGTTTCTTGATAATGTGACGCGTTACCTCACGCCCATCACCGCGACAACCGCTACAATCGGAACGGACACTTCCACGACAACGAATACGTGGTAATTGTGGAGTTCCCGCAGCGACAAATCGTAGCAACGAGTTGTCGTTGAGTAACAACGGATGAGACGAGACACGTTACCAGTGTGATCTATAAGGAACTTTCCCGAAGCAATGGATTGCCGAACACGTGAGGTCGAAACTTGGCGAGGGGTGTCCTCTACTGAGTCCGCGTGCGCCTTATATAAAGGGCCTGGCCTCGAGCGGAAATTGAATATAGAATATTAGAGAATTAGAATATTGAAGACTGGAGTATTGAGAGGAAGACAATCTTGGGATAGCCGCCTCCAGAGACAGTTGAAATCCAACCATGGCCAAGGATAGTTGAGACGTCACATTGGAGTACTGGGCCAGAAGTTAAGTGACACTACAAATGATAACAATTGTATGGTGTGTAAGTGTGAGTGTCCAATAAAGAGTCGCTAAATCCGAGACCCACGAGAAGTTATTTGTCGTGTGACATACCCAACACGTGACAATACTAAGTCAGTAGGACTCCCTGGACGGGGAATCAGCCAGTCGGAAGCCCGCTACTTACACACAGAACAACACAAACACAGAATAAACGCATACAGACATCCATGCCTGGAGTGGGATTCGAACCCACGACCCCACCGTCCAAGGGAGCGAAGACAGTTCATGCCTTAGATTGCGCGGCCACTGTGATCGGCTAAAAATATTCACTATGAGAAAATTAATTTCATTACAAGACGACGTCTATCACCTGCATATAGGTAAAGTTGTTCCAGTGATTAACTAATTAGGCACTGCGCAACGAAGGGATATGGGGGAGCAGATGTATAGATCCACGTATTTGTGTCCTCGGCACTAGATGGAAGTGAGGGGCCACATTCAGGCTGCGGCCACTTTACACCCGGTACCCATTGGATAGGAGGCTGGGTGGGCCCCAGAATCGATCTGGACGGCGTGAAGAAGAGAAAATTCTTGACCCTACCGGGACTCGAACTCCGACCGCTTGGCCGTCCAGCCCGTAGCCAGTCACTATACCAACTGAGCTATCCCGACTCCTCATCCACATATGACACACGTTTCTTATGCTTCCTGGACACACAATACACCAACAATCGAAACTGACATGACACCTGCAGCAAAATACAAATTGAAGTGACCCCGTGTGGAGGCGGGTTCGAATACCTCCACCGTGACCCTGAGAATCGTAGAAGGCGACGAAAATGGAAGTCTCAAATTTGAGACAGTAAAATATTGTCGCCGAGTCCTAAGGGACTCGAACCCAAAAAATAGTGCACTGGCAAGGACCAGCAGCATATAGAAAAGACAGACACGTCCTCTCGTCAGAGAGTGCGCCCACATAAAACAAGACCGTAACTGTCAAGCAGTAATAAAGATCTGGCAGCAAATCCCAAATGGGCGCTTTTTGTCAGGACAGACTGGCCGACTGACCGTCGGTCGTAAAATGAGACTCAGACTCAGACAAATTGACGTGACTTGCCGCATAACACAAATGTAAGAAAATCCAGGACTCCGAGAAGCAGAAAGCAGCTAATCATATCAGCAAACGGCTGACATTTACCTGCGAAGATGAGCAGAAACAGATGAGCGGTAAAGGCAGTGGATCCGTAGCGACGCTGCGGCGTGGGTGACATGATGCCTCGTTCTGAACCTGCGATTAGCTGCCACTGCGAGATGTGCTCCCTCTGGTACACACACCGATTCATCTAACCTGTAGCTAGCTCGATTAGTGCAGACCAACATCTGCGCACCGTCATAATATCTGTATATTGTCGCGGATTCGTAATACACGAGCGACAAATATTTGTATTTGTGCTGTATTTCAATATCCCTCAGACAACAATAGGTTCATTTTTGCATCACGACGCTGTGTTGACCAGTCGCGTATTCGACTTAGTTTGTGTGCGCCCATCAGATGGCTGCACAACTCACGATGTACCATTACAAGAACAAATTAATATACAAAGGATTCGTATTATGCCTAGTGGAGTTATAATTCAGTTTACTGAAGTTAGGTTCGTAGGAAAATTATGTATCGCTCATTTCTATACACTATACGTATCACACTATGTTTAGAAAATAGCAGAATATGCTTACTTTTTCCTGGTTTATTAATCGATGCTTCCAACATTTCAGATTATATTCCATCGAACGATATGATGATTAGCGTGAAAAGAAGCGGTCATGGCTTCATTTAAGGCACTTTCCTCGAATTTGTCCGAACAAATTGAATAAACTTACAAAAACTTACAGGTCAATCATGATAACCGGTATTCCTGGCAATGATTTGGAGTCGGAAACATAATAATTGGCAGTTCTGACCGCTGGCCACGACGTTGTACAGTTGTATATGATTTTACTTATGACTGGCGACAGCTGTCACATCAGAGGCTCAGTAACGCTCAGTGACAGTGTGCACAGGTCTGTGTACTGTAGAGAGCGTGTTCCAGAGGGCGCAGCCGTGAAGTAAATTTATGGTTCTAGTCACTTCTTTGGTGCTTGAAATTGTCTAATGAAAGGGGCCGCAGCGCCAGGGCAGTAGTTACTAAAAGGTCATCTACAGCAACACGATTTTAGTAGCAGGGTGTTTCAGCGACTTATCTTTTTTCACCTCTTGGTGATTACTGCGTGACTCCTAATTATCAGTAATATGGGAATGCAATATCGTAAATAAAATTGCTGTCAGAGTTGCGACATGAACAGCAGTTTTCGTCACAGCGTCTGGTAAATTCGTGTAGTTGTTGTAACGAAGTTTTGAGAAAATTGAGCTGGGTTAATTCATACAAGCTGGCCGAATTTTCGTTGCCTGAGGTAGCATTCAGTTTTTGGGGCTCCTGACTTGAGAGAACATGTTCCATACCAGTTACAGATTGCTGACAAAAAAAAATACCTCCATAGCCTGTAGTCCGCAAGTGAACTATACCGACCGAGCGACCGCCGCTTGTCTGCGAAGGTAGCGCCAACTTTTGCATATAGATGGTGTCACGTGATCAGCGCAACAGTTACCCAAGGCCGTTAATAGATGAGTTCTGCACTCTAGGAATTGTATTTCAAGCAGGAGGCCACAGCCTAGGATTAGGGAGTCAAATTCTGGTACCTCAAAGTGTAAAGTGTAAGAGACTTAATAAAGTAGTACTTCATTCATTACTTCATGACCCTAAATTAAGTCACTTTAATGTCTCACCCTCTTCACATGCCCTTGGGTCTGACATATTATTAAGCGCACGAGATTAGAAGAATGAAACTGAGAGATCATGAGTGAAACAATATTCATACCAGATTCATGAAAATCAGTCAACTGATGTTAAAAGGTGATATACATACACTGCTTGATGATCCCATATGCCTACATTTTTTACTTAATTAAGGAAAGTAGGCACAAAATTGATGCACTGTGGTTCTCACAGCCACCTTTCCCATTCTATAACATGCAGGAAGATGAGTAATGAATGGTCACTATGTTTGCTTGCACACAATTACATCTGTACAAACATCAGTAATGTGTGTGTAAATTTACCCAATATTTTAATAGCACAATAAATATTACATTATAATCCATGAATGTGTGCTGAGTATTACTTCATATCATCACATTAGAATTAACAAGAATGGGTAAAACAATTCACATCTAAGCACAAGTACTGATTTGAAGAATTACTTGGTCATCACTCTGAGTGAGCCTCTCAGCCAACCAGTATACACACTTCAGTTCTGTGGTGTGACTGATGACACAGGCTCAACATCAGAGCAATAACCTCAACAGACCATAAGCTGTAATGTCACTAACTTAATACAATGAAGTTTCAGTGAACAGTTTGGCCTGTAACTCATTCCACTCCAAGCCCAACTACAGGGTTCCTGCCCCTGGTTGTCTTTTCTTCACGACAGCAACACGGCTGCAGTGGCTTGACACAAGTCTTAATTGGAGCCGTCGTCATCTGAATGTCACAGCAGCCTGATGGTGCCTTCGTCCGTGCCTGTTGCGATGGCTGCTACTGCTGCCTCTACCCCTGAAGCCTCCACGCCCTCCTCTTCTCCAGTCTCCTCTATTGGGTACTGAACTCCCCATACTTACAGTCATACTATTATGATGAAAAGCTTGTTGAGGTGGTAGCAACAGACTAGGCCCTGGGGGCTCATCATCCCCTTCTTGCTCCTGTAAAAGACATTCAATTCTTCTCTTTCAAATGCTACACAGAGACACGTATAGACACCTTCTAAAAAACTATTTCTTCTGGAAACACGTCCATGAAAAGCATGCCTGGTTCACAAATTCAAGACTTGGAACTGGCAACCCAGACTTCCTCACAATGCAATACAAAGACAAATGAACTCCTAGAACTGTCACTTACTGTAGTATCTGTCACTAAGAGTAACTTTGAGTCCTCTGCTTCAGGGTCAATGATACCACCTCGACGCTTCTGGTGGCTGAACAGGGCTGCCATTTGCCTTTGCAGACTACGAAGTTCATCACTTAATTCAAACTGTCGAGCATTCTCTACTTCAAGGGGAGGAGCTGCACTTGATAATAAATTCATATCACACTGTATTGGCTCACGGCACACAGGACACAGCACCTGGACAAACAATCTGCAGTTAGCACCAGGCAACAATTCAAAGCAGGCCATTTCAAGTACATATGGTGTAATTTACGAAACGAAACTTTCACTTTTTCCTTCGAATTATAAGCACTGTAGAAAAGCATACAGATTCAAATCCCAGACTGTTTGAAATGTTTATCTCTAAGCCTTTGCATGTACTGATTAGACTGACTCATGGTACTTGCCTTATAAGAGCAACAGCAGAAAGATCAGCTGGCTTTTAATCAATTACTGCAGCATTTCTGTTACCAGACAGAGTAGAGTCTTTCAAAAGCTGTATACCTGCTGTTGTTTCAAGGTCGCTTCAAGAAAACACAATTGCACTGGCGACAAAGTCAGACAATTAGCTCCTTGTGACAGTCCCTGGAAGGAGCAGGCTGCCTGGTTGACTAAGGGCAGCCGTGCTCCAAGGAAAGGTGTGAGCCACTGTGTCAAGGCCTGCAAGGTACTTTGGGACCAGTGTCAAAAATGGTGCCCGTGGGATACACTATCTAGCCTCTGCCCACAAAATGTGCTCTGTGGGAGGTGGCATTAGAACTCCTTAGCAACAGCTGTCGGAAGAGGCTACTGCAGTGGTCCCTGAAGATCTGGGTCTACTAGAGACCTAATGAGATATATCAAGGGACCGACTGAAAGAGATTCTTTGATCTTCTGGCTCTGCATTGGAGGGCTCAGCTGCTGGATCCTCTGCTGCTACAAGGGCCTTTGTATACACAGCCTAGAGACCTAATGGCCTTGGTCACAAAATCCTGTAGGGTGGTAACAGGGCCACTGACTGCCCACTGTGCCCTGAGATGGCACCTACATGTTACGAGCCTCTTGACAAGTTTCATATGCAGGAAGTGTGGACAGGAGGAATCCTCCTCCCACACACCTTTACACTGCCCAGCGTTGACTACATGTGGAATAAAGCTCTTTGGTTCCTCATTATAACAGACAACACAGAACAGCAGCACAACAATCAGGATAATTTTGGCTGCAACATTACAATCAAGGCTCTTTGAAGGGCCTTTGCAAGAAAGGGGGCATATAATGGACTCAGCAGTGGTCTTAGTGCTTGGGAAGACTCCCCAAGATAATTCCACACAATTCAAAACAACAATTCAACTGCCTTTACCACTAGGCAGCCTTCACATTTCTAACAGTTAGCTTTATGGCCGGGTCTGGCAGTCAAAGGGTTAACCTTTTTCACATAATTCTACTTGAAGAACTTATTAATAATAACTAGGAGTAGGTCACCTCCACAGTACTCTGCAACAGGGGATTTCATGAACAAACTTCTGCAATCTGCTACTACATAATGACTCAGAATGGTGACCATATGGAAAAATAATGCAAGTATTTCCACTGTACTGTCATGTGATTCTGAAATATATTTACTTCAGAAATACAGACTTCATTATGCCACTTTCTGATCACCCAACGTAAAACGATTTTTCCTTAATTTTAAATGTGCACATTTAACAGTTAGTACAGAGTGACTCAAAAGTCATGCAACCCACATTTCATTGTTACTTTCTAAATGTAACATAGGTTAGAAAAAAGCTGTAGTCTTATATGGGACGGGATAACTGAGACATACCTCCTAAAGGCATCCTTGAAGACTGTAAACGAAGTAATGTTTAATATATGAACACACATTGTGACTGGCAAAATGACATTCTGTGCTCACTGTGAACAAGGCAAGACTGGCATCATGCTGACAAAAAATACTGTCAGAAACTGCACACAATCAGGAGATGATCAGTGGTGCCAACTGCTACACACACAATCACATTCACTCATCTTGTTGCAGACTGTGACTTTTGAATCGCTCTGAAGAACTTCAGTCCCAATAGCTAAATTTCCTATTTACATTCTAGCAAAGCCAATAAATACAATTCAGCCATCATGTAGTAACTAAAATACACACCTGGCAAGGAGACAGTGTGTGTTGGCTGCGCTGCCAAGCTGGTAATTTGTCTAGCTCTTCTTGGTAACTCTTTTCACTGCTCGTTACATGACAAGCAAGACAGTGTGAATGGAAGTAGTGATAGCATTGTGTCTTGGTAAAATGGTCACCTTCTCGAAATCCATACAGACAGATTGCACACTGACAAGATGGCAGGTTACTGGATGTCAAGTGCTCCTTAACTAGCTGTCAAATATGTAGAATGGGCAACATTACAACATTACCATTAGACAGTCTAGTGCAGTGTATTCAGACAAAATGTGTTTAAGTACACGTGACTAGCAAAAGTAATAAAGTAGTGTCACAAAATTAAGATATTTGTGTCCTGCTACGGCTGCAAAGAATATTTTACTGACTGCTGCACTGTGTGCCACATATTTGTCTGCTTACTTGTACTTTGGTTCATTTCACTACTCCTTCGCCCCATTATAAAATGTTAAATTGGAGTGATTTTGAACAATGTATTGGGAATGAAGTGTTTATGGCTTGTAGTTACTATAGGATTCTGACGATGGTGTATAACACACTGATATATTGGGTTTTTGGACTTTATCCATCGTCCTGGTTTTTAAGATAACTAATAAAAACACGACATTTCGGATACTGGATCTGTTTCCGTCCTCAGGTGAAGAAAAACACCTATTCTGTTGGGTCCGTTAGAAAGAGCTAGCCTCAATCACTGGATGATTCACTGGAATTGTCCAGTGATTGAGTGATTTTTCCTTCACCTGAGGACGGAAACAGATCCAGTTTCCGAAATGTCGTGTTTCTATTAGTTATCTTAAAAACCAGGACGATGGATAAAGTCCAAAAACCCAATATATCACTGTGTTTATGGCTTATTTCACAATACTATCACAGCATTTCTCTTGAGAAAGTGTTGAAAATCATGAAAGCCAAACTCTGGGCCAAGAATCAAACCTGGGGCCTCCAGCATATAAACAATGACATGATCATGTCATTCTGCTATTAATGAAAGTGGTATGCAGACACATGTTATAGCCCAAACTCGTTCAAGCTCAAGAAACCTAAGATATTCATGAGTAAAAATCTCCAGACCAAATTCACATAGCAGTGTCTTGCCACCTGCTTTCATGCTGGCATCTTGCTCGGCTTATTCAACCATGAAGATGGAGACGATATGTTCCTCTGAAACGTCAGTTGACTTTCAGTGGACTACATGGCATTATGTACAAGAAGACAGTATTATTCATAACCACCACTGCGAGAACCTCAAATCGTACTACTGAATTCACATTTGATCAAAATATGTGTATATAGTTTGTACAAAGCACATAAGACAGCAAAATTGTGAAACATACACAAAGCATAAAATAAACAAAACAACTTCCGTACCACATTTAAAAATCTTATCAACGTTTGTACAGACATACCTCAATAAGCTCGTAGATGACAGCCTGCCCACGATAACTTTCACACTTTTCTTTTGCTTCTCTGTCTATCCTGCCAAGCACTGAATCATCCAGCCCACGAGGATTACGCAGTGAAACAACTGGTGCCACATCTGGATAGCCAGAAGGCAACTCAACCACCAATGTGAGGCAGACATACTGCTGTAATGCATCATCTGCAGTAGAAGGGAACACAACTGTCTCCACGGCCACTGGGTAACCACTGTAAAATTAAGAATATGCATCATAAAAAAGGAGACTTAAGTCCAAAATTATCATGCCAAACAGCAACACAACTAGACAAGGAATGCTACTGGAACTACAGGCTGTACCATTTAGAACAAAAACCTAAACAATAATCACGCACTATAATAAAAAAAATTAAATGTGAAGCTGTTTCCCCCCTTCAATGGACTCTCTTAACTTTCCTTGTGACACTTTGAGTCAAAATCACCTGGACTGCTATGCTGCTGCTGTTACCAGTTGCCCTGAAGCTTTGTAGCAGACAAACATGTATATTCATGAGCAGAACATTGATCATTCTTGAACATTACTTCACATCAAAACTACTCTACATTCATTGATGGTTTGTGTGCTGTCTGCAGTTTCTCAAATGCATATTGTGGCACCACTGTTCTTTAGGCAACAAGATCACAATCTTCCGATCAAATTCATTTCCCTATTTGAAGAAAGTGATAGGGACTGCTGCATTCAGCATGATGGAGCCACCGTCCCCATTTCAAACACAACTGCTTCACTGCAAGAGTTCTGTCACCACATTGCTGGGCATGGCCTCTTACCACCTTGAACTCCAAACATTATGTTCTGTGTCAATTTCTCAAAGAGTCTCTTTAAAAAATTCAATACAGCCTGGAGGAAGTGAAACACACCATTCAACAGACTGTTGCCAACCCCAGAAACACTTCACAAGAATGCATATAATATATTAAAATCTGTGGAATCCTGTCTTTGAGAAGGTGGTGCTTGTTTCAGCATCTTCTGTAAATCTGTTATGGAGGTTCCTTCCAATAACAAATAAAAACCAACAAATAACTTATCTCTCTTACTATCCTGATGTCACCTGTATGCCCTAAAGTCGTGAAACAATACAGGTATTGTTGTTGTTTGAGTCATGTTTTAATGATGGTACAGTCTGTACATCTGCATTATATATACTTCCATAATATAAGCAGCCCACTAACATAATTTCACCTTTTAACATGTGGCATTTACATCACACATCAGGGAAACATTATCATATACAGCAATTAAACAATACTACAATTATTCAACATCCAGGGCTTCAAGTAGGGTGAAATGAGGGAGGATAAAATCCAGAATATTTTCAGGAAGATCAAAAATGAACAGCAAGAACAAGAACATTAGAGACCTGTGCAGAGGAATAAACAAATTAAATGGGGTTACCAACCTAGAAGTAACTTTTTTTATTGCTAGTGGGGTGGGACTAAGTCCCTTATACTGCGGCCATTTCTGGCCTATTGTACCAGCCTCAGATGATAGGTGAGGGTGACTGAATATTTTCAGGAAGATCAAAAATGAACAGTAAGAACAAGAACATCAGAGACCTGTGCAGAGGAATAAACAAATTAAGTGGGGTTACCAACCTAGAAGTACCTTTTTTTTATTGCTAGTGGGGTGGGACTAAGTCCCTTGTACTGCGGCCACTTCTGGCCTATTGTACCAGCCCCAGATGATAGGTGAGGGTGATTGTGGAGCACTTGGTGGAATGAAGATTGGCAGGGGAAACCGAAGTACTAGGAGAAAACCTGCCCCAGCACCACTTTGTCCATCACAAATCCCACTTGACCAGACCCAGGATCAAACCTGGGCCGCTGAAGTGGGAAGCCAGCGACTAACTGCCTGATCTATGGTGCGGCCTAGAAGTAACTTAGTGAAGGATGAGAATGGTGATCTTCTTGCAGATACCCACAACATTTTGTATAGGTGGAAGAACTACTTCTCTCAGGTATTGAAAGTACATAGGGTCAGTGATGTTAGGCAGACAGAAATATATATAGCTGAGCTGTCAGTACCTGATCCTAGTCCTTTTAAAGTTGAAATTTTATTACAAAGTTGAAAAGGAATAAATTGACAGATATTGATCAAATTCTGGCAGAACTGACTCAAGCATGAGGTGAAATATTAAACTCTAAGATCCATAAGCTAATTACAAGGTTCTTTCTGAAAGTTCCTGGACTAGGTCAAAAAAGAAATGCTGGCTTAGTTTAATTTTGGCTGCCATCTCCTTCAAAATAGTCTATTTGGAAATGTATACAGCAATCCCATTGTTTTTTCCATGCTTCAAAAGCACCGTGGAAGTCATTCTCCTTAATACTGTCGAGTACCGCTTCTGATTCCCTTTGGATGTCAGATACTGCTTCAAGATGTCATCCCTTCAGTTTCATTTTCAATTTGGGAAATAAAGCAAAATCACAGGGAGGGCTAAGTCCATAGCTTAAGTCCATACATGGATGAAGTTATTAGGGATCATCAGTGTGGGTTTTGAAATAACATATCAACAGCTGATCAGAGTTTTTGCATTCATCAGATACTGGAAAAAAAAAAAAAATGGGAGTACAATGAGACAGTACAGCAGCTATTCAAAGACTTCAAAAACCTATGATTCAGTTAAAAAAGAAGTATTGTACAATATTCTCATATGGGGTACCCATAAATCTAGTTAGGCAGATTAAAATGTTTTTAAACAAAATATACAGTCTGTATAGGCAAACTTTTGTCTGATAATTTTTCTATCCAGAGTGGGCTAAAACAAGGAGACGCTTTATCGCCATTGCTTTTCAACTTTGCTTTACAATATGCCATTAGGAAGGTCCAGGAAAACCAGGTGAGACTAAAATTAAATGCGACATATCAGCTGCTATTCTATGCTGATGATGTGAATCTACAGAGTGATAATAAGGATACCATAAATAAAAACACAGAAACTTTAACTGATGCTAATAAGGAGGCTGGTCTAGAAGTAAATACAGTGAAAACTAAGTATATGTTACTGTCTCATCACCAGAATGAAGAGCAAAATTATGACATAAACATAGGCAACAGATGTTTTGAAAATGAGCACAGTTCTGATTTTTGGGAACAACTGCAACAAATCAAAACCTGATTCAGGAGGAAATTAATAGGAAACTGAATTCAATTAATGCTTGCTACCATTCAGTTAAGAACCTTTTGTCTTCTTGTCTGCTGTCTAAAAACATAAACATTAGAATATAGAAAAATATAATTTTGCCTTCATTACTTGTATTCTTTACCCAAATATAATTACAGTGATGGAGTCAAGGAGGATGAGACAGGCAGGGGGAGATAAGGAATGCATATAGGATATTGATGGAAAAGTAAAAAATAACGAGACCACTAGGAAGACCAAGAGGTAAGTCGGTGGACAATATTAAAATGGATCTTAGAGAAACAGGATTGAGTGGTATGGACTGGATTGATCTGGTTCAGGATAGGGGCCAGTGGCAGGCTCTTGTGATCACAGCAATGAACTTTTGGGTTCCAGAAATTGCTGGAAAATTCTTGAATAGCTGCACAATTGGCAGCATCTCAAGAAGGGCTCAGCTCATTTATTATTATTATAACTAGAAACATGCAAAGTAGCAGAACTAAGAATGTCAATGAATGATGGGAAAGTATGCATAATATGAAGATATAATGACTTTTGTGTGGCATAAGTCACAATTTTGAATTCCTTTTTTACTTGCTGTGGTTTCTGAACAGAGAATATTTTCATACTTGTTGTGTATGATATTTCCCACTTAATTTTCCCCACATCTGATCCAAAGTGTGTGTAGAGATACTTAAGCCTTCCCAACCTGTCAGAGCTGGTGAGAGACATTCAATTTCCATCAAGAATCTTCTTCATAAGCAGGTGGAATACTTTACACTGAAGTAACTTCAAGTTACCTCACATAGATAATCTTCATTGTAAACTGTCTTATACACTTGACGTATTTTGACTCCTGCTGCCTATGGTTTGTGAGTAGCTCTACTGAGGGCTCCAAAGGGTAGTTTCTTTTTACATCATATCCACCAAAAGACAGGTTTAGAGTTATGTTCTAAAAATGGACTCTTAATGTTTGCAGGGAGGGGGGAACTTATTCCTCTAGTGCTCTTATGTACTAGATTTTCATCAACAGGACAATATGCCAGGAGGCTGCATGATTATTTAATAAACAGCTTTGAATAGGAAACGCCAATCAGAGCAAGTCAATGTTTCACGTTTCCACAGCAGATGTTATCGACTGCAAATAAAATCCAACTCTTGCTGCAAGTAAATATGAAACTAACCTTTCATTAGTTCGCACTATTAACTCGTCCATTAGAATAGCCTTCAATGCTTCCACCTCGTCGACAACCCTGCCAAATAAAAATACGAAATGACAGAATGCAACTGTGGAAACCGTCGGCAGAACACAAACAATTCATGTATTTCCCTTATTATTTAAGTGTACAAGCGTGATACCTCTCCTCAACGTCGTTCGACATAGTCCTCGTTTTAATCAAACTCGTATCGTTATCACAAAAATTAAAGACAGGCTCGTGACTAAATAATCAATTACATACGACAGACAGAAGACACTTTCAGCGCATGCCATTCTCTACGATAAATCACTCATTGTATGCAATGTTAATTTTGAGATCAAAATTTCTCTCTTTTAACACAGAATGTCCCACATGTTATGCCGTCTTGGAGCAGAGTATACTACATAGTGGGAACGATTTTCTTGGATGTAGCGTTGTGTATTTATTTGACCGCAGCGGGATGAAATAATATGAGGCTGGACAAAACTGCATATAGAGGACCTACATACTTTGTATTCCTCCCTTAAGATAATTAGGAGAATCAAGTGGAAGAGGAGGTAAGCACGGCATGTAGCATGCATGGAGAAGCGGAATACATAGGTTTTCGTGATGGCAACCAGAAGGAAAGAAACTACGAGGAATACCTAACAATAAACGGCAGGATAATATTAAAATGGGTCTTAGAGGGATAGAACGAGGGAGTATGGAATGGTTTAATCTGCTTAAGGACAGAGACCTGGGACAGGCTCTTGTGCACGTGGTACTGAACCTTCGGCTTATATAAAATATTGGAAAATTCAACAGTTGAGCGACAAGTGCCTTCAGAAGAAGGGCTCGGCTCCATGGTGTTAGTTAAGCCACTGTGGTTCGGAGAAACCCCACTTTTACCTTACCTGTAGGACGAGGGCACACCAAGGAAACTGGCAACCACAATTTCTGGGAAAAGTAACAGATTTCAGGCAGGCAACTGGTTTCCAGATTAGCAGGTGCACACTGAGAAAACTTGTTTCATTAGTTGCTCACACCTAGTCTGACGTAATGCATGATTTTATCACTTAATGTTAAGCACCTATCATCTGCAGTAGAAGATAATAGTACTGATCCTGTCATAATACGGTGGTAGTTGATATAGGTTGAGACAGCGTGAGAAAAGTGGACGACAATAATATATTGGGACATTAAGTTCAATTTATTTTAATCATCGCGTTCACATGCAATACAAAATTTTGACATACAATGCAACAATTTTAGCAAGACAGGACACACCTGATGATGGCCATATACAGCCAAACCATGTAATGTGGAAGAAGGGTGACTATATAATGGTGGAAATATATGTATGCTTAAATACAACATTAGGAAAAGAAAACATTGGGTGCATCCGTTCTTCTGTGACAATTTAAACTGAGGTGCTTATATTGTTTCACAAAAACTTAGCCTGCATCCAGACTCCTTCATCTCGTGAGAAATTCTTTCCCAAGCCAAATCCATTTTGTCTTGCCTAGCTTAGTCTGGGAGGCATTTGTCATATAAGGCAGGCTCTTGCTCAATTAACTCCACACAAAAACAAAATTAGCAGCTTCATCAAAGTTTTGTGCCATTTTAAGAAACAAATGGATCACTGATGCATGTTATAGAACAACTGACACTAGGAAACTATGTGTCAACACAATTGTGAGAACACTGGCATGCTCCATTGCCTGGAAGTTGAGCTTCTGTGTTTCTGCAAGTTGCGTTGCTGTTTCAACAATTTGCACTGCTGCATTCAGTAACATGTGTTCAACCCAGGCTGATAACGATTATCGTAAATTGAAGGTTGCCAGTTTCCTTGGTGTGCCCTTGCCCTTGCCAGTCCATGAAAATAAAAATTACTGAGCTATAACATAGCTACAGAGGACCTGAAAAACAGTTCATAAAAACTAGCTTACCAACAGGCAGGGGGAAAGGGATCACAGATATGTCTTTTACTGCCTGTTCCACAATAAATGCTGAAATGTTGTTAAGAATAAAACAACTTATCTTTAAAGGAAGATGAGGCAGTATAAAGGACATAAACCAAAATCGTTCTAGATTTTAACAAGGTTTTTTAAACCACATTTGTAAATAAACTAATTATAACAATACATATTTTAATAAATTCAGGCATGTCGCTGTAGTTGTTAAAGGCTAAGATTTTATATTCATGACGTTGTAATGGTATTGTATGTATGTATTGATAATGACCAATACATCAATGAAGGTCGCAGTGCAAGGGACAGATTTTATGGTCCACCCCTTACACACATTGATAATGACCAAGCACATTGTTTCTGCATGTATTGATATGTCCTTCTGAAGATGGTCGCTCTGATTGGAACATGTCAAGGATGAAAGATTAAAAAGGAAAAAAAAAAAACATTATCAAGCACAATGAACGGAGTTGATAATGTTACTGTGATGGCCCTGGATGAATCAAATCAATTTGTCTTAGAATCCTATCAGAGCTTATTCTTTCTAGATTCTTCTATACTAGTTATAAACAAAATCTGGTAGCGATAATACTTTTGTCTTCATTCCTTTGGCTGAAAAAGTTGCAGACTGTTGCTGACCTCATAAAACAGAGTATAGCTGACAATTTTTTCTCAACACTACTCCATGTGATCTGCACCTCACCGCAGTCAATATTGGTACAGTCTGTTCTTTTATTTAGCTCTAAATCTTTTTGTCCTAAGAAACCAGTATTACCTTGAGCATGTTTCATGATACCTGGCCTTTGATATACAGTAATTTATAATTTACGTATTCACTTCTTTCTTCTACAAATTTTACTTCCAATCAATCTCCTCCCCACCTCTACATGCATTAACGGCAGCTTTTCAAACTTTTCCTTCATAAAATATTTTGAAACATATTATGTATGAGTACTGTCTTCTGGGTTGTGATGCTATGGAGTGTGGTGGAAGTTTACCAGTGTTTCAGAAGGACTTACTGCCTCAATAATCAGGGGTGAACAGTAAAACAAGCAAGCAGAAAACCATGAGTACCTGTAAAGTGAATACGGTACATGATCTTCAAATGGATGTAACAATAAAATGATGGAAACCTTGAATACACAAAACAAATAAGTAAAATATGATGAGTAAGTGAACTGATCCCACAGGAATTGCACACTAAGTTAGGGAAAACTTAGTGGCCTCCGTAGTCTAGGGGTAACGTTCCCACCTCGTGACTCAAGGTACGCGGGTTCAAACCCGGCGGAGGTCGTGGAATTTTTAAAGGGCGGAAAAATTCAGGGAACAAGTCCTCCGGGAGGGACTTTAAGCCGTGGGTCCCATGTCATAGCTTTACAGCACGTAAAAGAACCTTATGTCCCAAGGGGACCACTGAGCCAAATTCAGGACATTTCCCGCCCAACAGTAGTCTCTAACGCCTCTGGTAGATGAGGGAAGCATCGAGATACCGCTGAGCCAGTAGAGGCCGAACTCGCTGGCTGAGTCGGAACTGACGGCACGCACCACTACCGGTAGGGAATAGAGACTGGTAGAATATCATAGGGGGACGCACAATGGACCAACAGTTGGTCTAAGTGCAGGGTGAAACCCACCCTCTCCAATACAATACAATACAATAGGGAAAACTTTAAATTGATGAACAGTAAATAGGAATTACAAAGTTCTGCTTTGTTTCACATAAATAACAGATATTTTTCTACGTGATGTGCACTGTCAGCTTGCTGAGCCTATGACAACTTCATATGAGCTGCTTTAGCTGCCCTGACAGACCAGCTACCACATGAATGCTAGGGACTACATTCCCAATTAACTTGACACTGTAAGACGGGCTCCTACTTCTGAGAAAATTACATAAAGAGTCTAGAGAGCTGGGAAGTTTTGTCATACTGCTCAAGATATAATTTGGAATGGGAAAATGGCAAAAACGATCTTATCTGATTTCAGAGGTAACAGGAAAGTGCTTACAGGGGCATAAACAAAAATGGATCATGCTGGGAGTACCTCTTACTGACACCAAAAGGAGAAGGTTCCTTCAGTAGTAATTTATAAAAAAGATAGTCAAAGTAATCTATCACTGCTTATAATGTACAAAATGTATTACATGGTAATAGTAGCAGTAATAATAATATGTATAATCATATATGTAATGTATCATAAAAAAGTCTGGAACACTCTGGAAAGTTAGTGTTGGTTTTTAACTTTTTTGGCCCCTTCTGAACTGCATAGTACCCGAATTGAAGCACAAAAGCAATTCTTCAGACTTGCAAGTTCCAAGATTTTTTAAAACTCCAGGGTAAGAGTTAATGTTTGAGATTTCACTAGCTTATGCACACATTTACATCTCCAAAAGTGTTCAGGGACTGTCAATCACCTGCATGATGTAATGATCTTAAGATCAATAAACTGTGCATTTCACATCAACAGGCCTGAACACTCATTCAGTCAGTTCATGCGAACAGAACAATTCTGAACACACACACACACACACCCTCCACTTTCTAAGCAGCAATCCACAATAGCTCTCACATACAAAGACAATAAATATTATTGCATGTCTCCATATTTAATATACAGCTGCCTCTATAAACACATGTAACTGCCATAGGAAGCACACTGTCGCATGACTAGATAAAACAATCAGCTGTGTTTGTCAAAAAAAAAAAAACAACAATAATACCTTAACAGATGTATATATATATATAAATATTTATATATAGAAACCTGCACCTCTTATGCTTACACTGCAGACGAAAAAAAAAATCACATTATGGAGTAGCACATTCTGATACTTCAGGTATACTTAAAAGATAGCTAGGTTAGAAAAACTTACAAAGAAAGGAATGAATGAATGACAGTATTATGGAAGTTGTTTTAGTTGCTTATTTCTTATGGTTGATAACAGTCTCTTTTAAGGTGCACACGATTCATAAAATAACTACAATGACACATGGTTCCCAGAGGCTTGCACTGCCCCTGTTACAGCTGCAGCTAAATGAACATTACTGCCACTGCACTACTATCGGCTTAATACTTCACTGTAGTGAAAACCTAGAGTTCTGAAATTAACTTAGTACATTCACCACACTGATAATGCATTTAAAACACAGAAATCATTAACTATACATCAACATGGCATTCCAGAGATCACATATGATGGATAGGTGCGCAAAGTGTGACATTCACAAACAGTAAAAATCAATAAGATCTAAAAGTTTGTGATGATGGTACATTAGTACAAAATATTATGTTTTTGGAGTCGCCCATGACACCTCGTATAGAAAAGTGTGCTCTGTCAAACTTGACAACCAGCAAGTTGTGAGCATATAGAATGCTTTGTGCTCACAATCTCCAAATGGGGAAATTACATGAACTGAATGTCACCAAGTTTTTAGAATCAACAACTGCATACAAAAGCAATTATAAAAGAAGGAACTCTGGTAAGACATTCTAACCAACTAACACCCTCTTGAAGAACTGTATAAGGAAGGGAATTCATGGGAATCCAGTCACCAGACTTCACTTTAAAAATAATTTCCATCACAAGAAATTTATCAACAGAGAAGCCCCATAAAGACATCTGTCAATCTTTGATGAGTTCATGTTACAGCTTGCAAAAGAAGGAAGAAATATAAAAACTACATCACCACCAGAAGGAAGAATTGGCTAACATGGCACAACCAACTGACAAAGTATTTTTAAAAAAATACCCTTCATGGAAGAAGATAATTCTTGTTATGGAACAGTACTTGCCTCCTCTTTTCATAAACTTAGTCTATTTTATAAAAGTTGACTATGAACTATCAACTTGGCCATTAATGACTGCTAAGAAGGATGAGGTTATTATTCCATGTACCCACATGAGTTCCTCATCCACCATTTAAAACTGGAGATAGGTTATCATGAATTGCAATAGATGTAGCAGCCATAACAAAAATTTATGTCTTACAAACATGAATCACAGCTCTTGTACCACATTTTCGTGAAGATACCATCTATGTAGTTTTATTTTCGGCCGCGCCATAGCTCAATGAAACAGTTAGTTGCTGGCTTCCCACCGCGGCGGCCTGGGTTCGATCCCGGGTCTGGTCAACTGGGATTTGTGGTGGACAAACTGGCACTGGGGCGGGTTTTCTCCAGGTACTTCGGTTCCCCTGCCAATCTTCATTCCACAAAATTCTCCATCACCATAATCACCCGGGGCCTGCTACAATAGGCCAATCAGGGGCCACTGTGCCAAGGGGATCCAGTTGGACTCCACCCCCCCCAAGTGGTTTTCTTTAAATGTGGTTTTATTTAGAGATGGTCTCCATAAATTAATGTAATTTAATCAAAATCATAATCTGTTTTCAAGAAAATAACCATTTCGTACTTTTGAACCCAAATGAAGGGCCCCTATTTTTGGAGTTAGAATCCTTATATTTACCAGGCAGTGCCCTACAACAGATAAACTCCCAAATACTGAATATGAATAAAACCTGTCCAAACGTTCAAGCACTAGTGATATCTACTCACACACAATGACACACAGCACATAAAGAAAATCATTGTTTTGAGTTCACATCAGCTGAAAATAAACAAGTCCATCAACATCTCCCAATTGATTTTTCCTCACCACCACACTGTTTTCTCACATTCATGTTTATGTCATTAATGATGTGCTTATCTTAATGTAACACACTTGGTTTCTCACTCAAATGCATAAGAAAGTGCATCATGCAAACATTTTCTGGACACCATCCTGATTTTAGCCTTGTCGTTAACAATTTGCAACCAGTGCTGATAGTAATATCAGCAGGCTTTTGTTGCGAAGAGACCAAGCTGGTATTGGCACAAATCGAAAATTTAAAAAAAGTGACAAAAAAGAAAACCATCTAGAATACCACCAGAAATAATGCACTGCTGAAGAGCCCCAAGTTTGTAGTTTTACTATTCATAAGCAGAACTTTCTTTGTCATAGATTTGCAATATGGCACCATTGCATTTACTCAGCCTCTTGCTGGGTTTGTTTTTCTCCATAATAAAGGCTGTGTGCTCTTAGGAGCCAAGGTGCTCTGTTTCTTTTCTCTCCCTGTCAATGCTCTGTTGTGTCTTCTCACTCTGTGAAGGTTAAGTGTTCAGGAGTTACACATTTCCTGGTCTAAAAATAATCACATTTTGTTTGGAACTTAGGGCCATCATTCATTTCACTTTGCTGCTCAATCCATGTGACATGGAAGATCTCTTTCATGCCATCATTATTAATTACAATGTGGCAGATTCAGACTTATATATATATATACACAAAACTGAAGACATCCAAAATAACAGATATTCTGAGCAGTAACAGTGATGAAGATAAGATAATTTCTCAACCACTAACAGCCATGAGAGAAGATGAAAAACCACAGAAGTGGATTATTCAGAATTACAATGCAAACAATATTCAGTAAACATACCTGTATTTGATATTGGGTTTTCAGACTTTATCCATCGTCCTGGTTTTAAGATAACTAAGAAAACCATGATGTTTCGGAAACTGGATCTGTTTCCGTCCTCAGGTGAGCTCTTTCTAAGGGACCCAACAGAATAGGTGTTTTCCCTCACCTGAGGATGGAAACAGATGAAGTTTCCGAAATGTCATGTTTTTCTTAGTTATCTTAAAACCAGGACGATGGATAAAGTCTGAAAACCCAATATCTCTGTGTGTTATACACCATCGTCAGAATCCTAAAGTAAATACCTGTATTTCATTGTCTTATGTGACTAAACCTAAAATTAGAAATAAAAATACCGATTATAATACATACTGAGGATCTCTTCTTTAAGAAGTTTTCAAGGGGCTACGAAATATGAACTTCTTAAGAGGGAAAACATCTTAAATGGGTAGGCTTCAAGATGTTTACAGATTTAATTATACACCTTGCAGAAAATTAATGGAGTAAACATCATATTTTTGCATCAAATAAATGACTAAAACACTAAATACATATGCATTCAAACATGCACTACATGTTCATGCTTATGGTTAGAGTCGAATATTCTGCTCTGAAACGTCATTCTTTCTTCAAGAACATGCCTTGTCTTTCAAACAAAACTGAAGTAAAATTTTCCAGTTTCCTGAGGCTTCTGATGACTGACTTTGGCACACCAGGAATGCCACTACAGAAATGGTGCTGCGCACACTGGTCTAATAACTAGTGCTTTCAAGCTTTTTGGTGCCATTCTCCTTTCCAAATATCTAAGAACTGCAAGAGCACTGCATAAGTTATCCATGCTCTACTGTTATGTCTGTATGTACACGGAACAGTCTCCACATGCTTGAAGCACCTTGGCTTCTCTGACTTTGCAGTAACCAGCAATGGCATCTTTTTATATCAATTCAAATTTTCAAAAATGAGTGCAGTAATTTCATGTATACTCCTACTGACCTCATGAGCATTTTCATTTTTGAAAGCAAGTGTCTCGTCTGGGACTAGGCTGAGAAACAATCCACACTCTTTTGCATGGAATACATCCTTTGGATAGTATTCACTCAGAAGCAATGGATAAATTCACATATTTCCTCTTCAGTTACGCTTTTGGATATTAGGATGGGTGGTAGGATTACTTACTGGACACTGTCACCTAAAAGGACACCTTTTCAAACTGGGACTGACAGATGACCCGAACTGTGAAAGGCGCCTGCAAGAAGACGAATGAGCCACACATATCCTATGTGATTGTGAGGCCATAGCTTACTTAAGATTTTGTCACTTGGGTCAGTTCTTCATGGAACCAAGTGACTTTTATGACGCTCCCATAAATAATGTCCTACATTTCATTCAAAGTGTAGGATTAATAAAGTGTTAACCTAAAGGAGAAGCACAATAGATCACTGAAGGTTGCAGTGTGAGGGCCAGATTTTATGGCTCACCCCTTACATACATTTTTGGATTCCCACTCACTAAAATGTGTTATATAATGACTTAATATAGCATCAGGTATTTAAAAATGTTTGCATAGAGTCTGTATTTTGTAAATGGAATTTTTGCTTTCAGCTTGAGCTTTTACATTTTTTCTACAGCATTTGCTATTTGCGCACCTACCGTGACAGTTATACATATACAGCCTACCTTATCATCAGAACAACGGCATACACCAACATGGACATCTCTAGACACAGATACAACCAAGAGTAAATTACAAGGGTGGAATTTCTTACTTACTCTGTAAGCCAGGGGAGAAATTACAAGCATGTATAATTCATGTAAGATTTGAGGCTTTCACGGCGGTGACTATGAAGAAAGCAGTCTTCTGGGATTTGGCACCGTGTATATGTGGTGTTAACCGACGTTTCGGAGGAACGTATCGCCCCCATCTTCAGGGTTGAAGAAGTATAAGTAAATCTGCAAGCGACAACACCGTGAGACACGGTCAAGCAGTCTGCTTGACCGTGTCTCACGGTGTTGTCGCTTGCAGATTTACTTATACTTCTTCAACCCTGAAGATGGGGGCGATACGTTCCTCCGAAACGTCGGTTAACACCACATATACACGGTGCCAAATCCCAGAAGACTGCTTTCTTCATGTATAATTCAATTAAATAAAATTAGCATGTTCAGCTAATCACATGCTGTTTATGAGATGTTCATATAAGATTCAAACTGTGGTCCTCTGGGTTGTGAAAAATCATGTAGTCTTGTATGAGGACACTGAGAAACATGCTACCTACACCTTCACGGTAGAACTCACAGGATGTCATGATATCACAACCCAGAAGGTTACGACTTGAACCACTGTCAGAATTTAAAATTATGCTCATGTATGACATTTATACATAAATGCGGGAGCGGATGACATGAATTAAGGCATAATGTTAATGAACCTAGCATTAACTTCAGTACCAATGCCTATGTTACATCACTTCTTGAGCTCAAGATTCATATTTACATCATTTATGCACCATGAGAGGGATCGGAATTATCAAGAGAAGAAAATTAAGATATTTTCATCCCTGTTATAATAAAATACAAATGTTAAATTCTTTCCATCCCTGACATTTATCATAAATGACAAGTGCTCTTACCCCATTATGTACAAGCTAACACTGAGTCAATGAGCTTAACAATTTTCCGAAATATAAATTTCTCCATATCTCAGCTCATACTGGATTCAACGATGTTGTGAATGTTAAGCTATCTCAGCTGAGTTGTTGTGGCAGTCCTGGACTAGCATGGCACTGCAGGAAGTAGTACAGGATGCCAGCCTGAGCCATCACGTCTACAGTACCAGCTGCCAACGGATCAAATCGCTGCTGTCGTGAACCTGACTCAGACTTCGCAGAGCCCAGACAGCCAGGACGGAGTAATGTTGGGCCAAATACTGTAGCCAGGTTGTGCAGCGACATCTTGTTCTGAGCTTCATGCTGGTTAACCCTGTGAACATTCAAAAAGTAAACCGACCTTGTCCTTGTCCGAGAAAACACATGCCTAATGAAATAAAATAAAATATCAAATTCATTAAGGAAATTTATAGAAAGAATATATGTACTGTTTCATAATCCCACAGATACTCATGATTTAAATCGTTTTAAGGATTCCAAAAGATTTTATTAACACTTCCTCTTCTGAACCACAGTACTGAATTCCTTGTGTCTGTCTTTTCTCTGCTTCAACCAGAGCCTTCAATAGGCTTTAACATTTGCTCTGATGTAACTGAAGGCTCCATGTTTACACTTTCTTTTTATGTATAATCAAAAAAGCCCTACTTCTGGCCGGGATACAAAAATTGGTGTCACGGGCCACCATGCTGCACTTGGTGAGTCATTAGTATAATTCTGATGACAGCGAGACTTTTTGTTTCATTCAGAATGTGACTGAGGATATGAAATGACACGATCAAATTAGAAGAACTGTAAACTGTAAAGTAAAGTAAAGCTATCCCTGTAACAGGCCGTGAAGGCCCATAGGGTTGTGACATGTTGAGGGTCCCACATTATCTAGACAATCAGCTCAAAGATGGCGGTAAGGTGGTCAGCCTTACGCATTGGCCGCACTTTACTCCCCAGGAAAATTATTTAATTAATTCCTGGTACTCATTTCTGTTAGAGGCTGAGTTGACCCCAGGGTCATAGTGTGGCCGGAAGGATTAGGTCAACCGAAAAAATCCAATGACCTCATAGGGACTTGAACCCCTGACCTTCCGGCTTGTAACATAGTGCCCCACTGTATACGGTTCACGATCAAATTCTGAAAGGGGTTAATTCACTTAAGAGTACTGACCTTATCTGTCTGCCCTGCCAAAAATATTTAGTGAATCCAAATAACAAGTTCTATTTAAGTTGACATGTAAGTACAGAGAAAAAGTAGTCCACGTCCCCAGATGTCTGTATTTGTGAGACTGTACTGTGTTCCCTCGTTAGTGATTGTCTTCTTACCTGATAAGATGAGCCAAGAGATAGTTGATAATATTCTGATTCTGTTGCGGTAACATACTAAAACACTGATGCAGCATGGCACGCCTCTTGCTGGCTGCCTCATTACCACCTGAGCTACTGAATGCATCAAAAAACTTTGGATAAAGCTCATCTGTAAAAAGAGCTTCTGGTAACTCTCGCAGGTACAGTTTCAAAATCCCAGTCACAGAATGGACGTCCACTTCCTTCAACAGTTGCTCTGCTTCATACGAGTCTGTTGAAAAGAAAAACAAACTTGACAGTGAACAATATGACAACTGTACACACAACATGAACTGCAATATGTTACATGATGTAAGCATTCATTGCAAATAAATGAACTGTGGCACATTATTCCCTAAATACTAGCCAGAGCTATGGAATGTTGTGTGAAGGAGGCCACTGAGATCAAGCTACATCCCAGTTATTTTGACAGATGTGGGGGACAAGTCAATCATGGAACCTGAATATTAGTGTGCTCAAATAATTCATATACCTGTATGCTGCATGTTCCAAATTTAGCAACAGATATCTATGTCAGCGGCAAGGTGGGTGACCATGTGATGGACCTCACTGTAACCCCAGACTGAAGAGAATTGATATGGCTCAGTTCTGGTACACTGACCATTTGACTCCTGCTGCTCTCTCACTTGCTAGTTTCTGGACAATATGCACCACTAATCACATCCACCAGACACACAGAGAGAATTTGAAACATTAATTTTTACTCCATTTCAATATGGCTGATTGTCAGACTTCACTGCAGATTACAACCAGTAGACATGAAGTTTCCACAGAGTATCAAAAGATGAATGAAGGACAGGATAATGTGAAACAAGATCATCAAGGTAGATATGAAGAGAACTACAGTAAAAATAAGAGAGACATTGAAATGAACCCTGTTCAGACGTTCTAGGCAAAAGAGTAGAGACTATTAAAAATGGTTTCCATGGGCACTGAGGCAGGCATCCCAATGACACCTCAACTGATGGATCTCCTCCCCAGAAAACTACCTTGGATGTTTTGAAACTACTGAACCACTGCAGCTTTGAAGTCTTTGTCTGACACAAACCTACAGTCCTTTGGCATCTTTGTTTGACCCCAATCTGTGATCTTTGGACTGTAGGATCCTTCAATCCTGACATCCCCATTACTGCATGGTGCTATTGTGAAACCCTGTGAGATCTTTGTAACAGCATCAAGAAAATGAGTCCCAGCACGCTCATGAGGGGTGTCACTGTGTTGCATAACAGTACCCATCCATGCGTCACCCATACAATGGTTCAAGCGTTTGGAAGTGTTGGACTATCCCACACGTAACCCAGACCTGTCAGCATGGCAAGGCATCACATCCCAGAGGATAGTACTCATCTTCATAGACAAGTGTGTGAAAGGAATAAGACCAGGTATAAAATGGAACAAGCAGCCAACCAATGTTTTGCTTTCTGTTATATGTTACATTAACTTGTAGCCATTTCCATTATGCAGCAAGATGTGTTGTGACACTCACTTGTTTCAAAAGACTTCTTGAGACGACCCAGATCAGAGGCAGAACCAGATACTCGATAGATCCCAACTTCAGCCATACCCCGACGCTCAACTTCCCTTACGCATGCTGTCACAATAAATGGAACTTCTCTTTTCTGGCGCCTGAAATTGTCATGTTAAGTAACTCTGTGATTACATACCATGGAGAAGAATTCTTTACACACAGTAAAGGAACTGTAAGGTGTTTCTGATAAAACTCCTAAAGCCTACTTTCCAATTTCACAGGCTTTCAGTACTACAGCACTTGTACAGTTTGAGGCCCTAACAGCAGTGGTTATGAAGAGTTCTGTCTTCTGGGATATAACAACATGTGGTCCATTGAAATTCAACTGAGGTTTTGGAGGAATATGCCATCTTCAGGGCGCTGCTCGCTTGCTACTTGCTTCATATTGGTTTGGTGCTTGGCCTATTTTTTGACCCTGATGATGAGGAAAGCATTTTCCTCAAACATTGTTGATTGCTTTTCAGTCTACTACATGGTGTTATATCACAAAAGAGAACTCTACAAATCTCAATTTGCTAATGCAGCATTTAAGTAATAAATTTAAGACTGCAATAATGTAACACAATCTCGATGAAGGGATAGCATGCTGGACTTGTGTAAGGAATGTCATATGATCAAATACTAGTGGTGCCAGCACATTTTGTCTTTGTAAAATATGACAACCACTCGGTTGTCCAACCTGTAGCCAGTTGTCATACTCACTGCACTATCTCAGCTCTTCACATGCTTATAGGAAGATCATAAAATTAATTTACAAATGCACTTTTTCTGTGCAGACATGTACTCTAGCACAACACTGTGTTGCACAGAATCACCACCCACTCCGGTAAATATGGTAGTACACTTCAGCACGCTGTGGAAAATGTGGCCACTGTTAAAAATTACTTTGGTGAAGAAAATTTGTCTACTATAAAAGATTCTCATTTCTGCTTCAATTCTCGAAATTGTTATGAATTTCTGTCTTAATCTTGTCTCAAAATGAAAAAGTCATACCTGCACATGCCTCCAATATACCACAGCCAATACATAATGAACAAGAGTTGTCACAAAACTTTACAGAATCGATGAGGCAAAATGTAGTATAAATTGACCGTACTTGCAAACTTGTTGGATCTTGGCTCCAAACAGGCCAGCTGTGCGAGACGTTGGTACACGACGAAGGGTTACTTCGCTTGGTACAAACCGCAGTGTCACCAAGAGGGAGCAGTGGTGCATAGGAACCAACTTATCCACAGCTCTTTCTCCAAGCCATGACCGACTTAACTGAAACAATATTACAGATTCTTCAGGACCATATACCAATAATGGATGTTGTGGAAGCTTTCAAATTTTCCCATAACAGTAGTGTATATTCTCAATAAGCAGCCTTCATAATATTCATTCATCAGTAATCTGTCAGACGACAGGTCCACAGTCTCTTCCAAAACAGTTACTCCACTTAATGTGATCTAGAGCTTTCTCCTTCAAATAAAAATATCCTCTTCTGTCCCCAAGGTCATCCAGCATCTTCTTAAGTCTTCTTCGTCTTCTGGATCTCGCATACATGGTATCTCTGTTTTTGGAAAGAGACTATCCAGGAAAACTGTTAATGTGGTAGTTTTTCTATTTGCTTTCCACATCGCAGTACAAAGCCGTTCAAACCACTCTGGTCGTGCCTGTTGCTATACAAACCATCTCGAGCATCATTTGCTCTGTGCTTCAAGTCGCTGCTGATGACGCTGCTTCCGGCATCCGTTTTTGGTTTTTGGTGTCTCTCTTCGTCTGATGCCTACCCTTTGAGTATGCCAAGGACCCCTTCATAATATATCAGTATTTTTAAACAAATCACTTCTTCTCAACATTTATGAAGTCAGTTTCTTTGTACAAAGATTTTATTGACATAAATTAAGTGAACTATAGAATGTGCTTTTTTAGTGCATACCAATTAACGAGTATGATGTTTTAAATCATGAAGTGTGCAGTTGCATATGTAATGAATGGACAATATTAGTGCAATGTAGCAGTTTTAGCACAGTAAGACACCTGAACATGGCCATTCAGGGCCGAAACAAGTTGTGTCAAAAGTGGAAGCGTAAGAAAGAAGGAACAATTTGTTGCATTGCTGACGGATTGTGTAGTATAATAAATGGTATCAGCCGTCTTCTAAATGTTTACCCTTTCATTCTCAAATATAAGAACAAAACCTCAAATCAGAACTAAAAGCCACAGATGCAAAAGATACGTACAGCAGAGTGGTTTCAATTCTGCATATGGAAGAGGAACTGATGCTTCAAGTTCTGCATCAGGATTGGTTCCAACAGTGGGCTTTCAAGAACACAGTGATGAAACTTCACATTTGAAGACAATGAACCACAAGACAGTTATAGAGATGACACAGAAATATGACAGGTATGATACTTTCTCATGCATGCAGAATGACAGTGAATATAAACAATTACTTTACCTTCTGTGTGCTTTTAGCTCGGAGGATAGCGCGGTCCTGACTTTCTTCATACAAGAGGATACGCAAATTCTGTGAGCCCTCGAGTTCAATAACAAATTCTTCATTCCAGCGAGGATTAGCTGAGTTGCATACCAGTTTTGACTTCGCCTTACGAAAGTAGTGGCCATATGAATCCACTTCTACACATACAAACAAGTCTGTTGACAAACAAAACACAGTCAAGCATATGACCAAAATACTGACAGGTATCTGTAAAAAGACTCATTTGCATGGTGTCATTATAAGAACTGGAATGGAAGAATGCGATTCCTATTTAATGCTTCTCTTGGGGAAAGGTGTACTTGAACATGAAAGCAACATTAGAAAGAGAAAAACTAATGCTACAGAAACTGGGATGAGGAAATATATGAAAAATGATACACTCATCTGAACTTTAGCTGTGGATTTCAATCAATTATAGTTTATAAGTATTACTGTAAAACTTCAAAATTCATTTCATACACAGCGACTCTGCACATCTGATACTGGTCCACAGAACAGAGCACCCTTAATCAACATCAGTGGGTTAACAATTATCTGTCCATTATCACAAGCACAGAAAGATGAACTGGAGATATATTAATGATTTACATTCATGTATTTTTATATGTGCTTCACACAAGGTGAACTGGGCATGTCTTGATGCTGGGTGAGCACAATTCTCTAATCCCACACAGGGAACCAGAGACATGAGTTTGTTCTTAAAGGGCTCTGTTGGGTTTCTGGACTTCATCCATTGTCTAGTATTCCAAGAAAAATGCAAGGTTTTGAAACTGGATGTTTCCATCTTGAGGTGAAAAGGTGGGGAGGCACCTATCTGAGTCCACTAGAAAAAGGTAATCTCAATCAATCACATGACTGACCCTTACCTCGTCTGAATGGACCCAATTCAGGAGGAACCTCGGCATCTTGCACTGAGGATGGGAACAGATCCAGTTTACCATCCATGCCAGCACAGCCAATGTAACATTTTGCCCATATAAAAGTGTGAAGCGTTCTATATGGTTCCATAACAGAGGGACAAAATACTTAATGACTACCTGCAGGCTGGTCAAGATCTTGCAGTTCCTTTAGTGTAAGATGAAGATCACCAACCAACAAGCTTTCATCCCGACCTGTGCGCAGAAGATACGAGCCCATGTTCGTTTTGAGGAAGGTTCTGCAGGCAGTGATCCATGCCTGAAGTTCATACATACTAACTGTACTCATTCCTCCGGGGCTGGGAAGTTGGCAAGACTGGGGAAGAAATATGTATCATATACCACCAAAACTGTTTCTATAAAAAAGATTCAAAGCTGACAACTTTACATAAATCACACAATCTTAGTTCCATATGTAACAAATTCAGTTTCCTGAGAAATTAAACTACTAACATGGGAGAAAATCAATAATGTTGCTGACTGAATTGTATAGGTGCCTATTTTACTTTGAGGAAACAACAAAACTTACATGTTTCAAAGCGAGTGATAAGAAAAACATTTAGGCCTAAGAAGGATGAAGTAAATAGGCATTTTAGGTTATTATATTATGGTTTATGCAGATCAGTACTGTCAGGATAATGAAATCTAGTTTTTTTATTGCTAGTGGTGTGGGCCAGGGAAACCAGGTGGGACTGAAATTAAACAGGACACATCAGCTGTTGACCTATGCTCATGATGTGAATCTACTGGGTGATAATGTAGATACCATAAAGAAAAACACACAAACTTTAATTAATGCAAGTAAAGGGGTTGGTCTAGAAGTAAACACATATAAAACTATTAAAACTAAAATTCTGGACTGTATCCATCGTCCCAGTCAGTTGAACCACGATGTTCAGTGGTCCAGTGATTGAGATTAGCTTGATCTAAGGGACCCAACTGTATNACCTATGCTCATGATGTGAATCTACTGGGTGATAATGTAGATACCATAAAGAAAAACACACAAACTTTAATTAATGCAAGTAAAGGGGTTGGTCTAGAAGTAAACACAGAGAAAACTATTAAAACTAAAATTCTGGACTGTATCCATCGTCCCAGTCAGTTGAACCACGATGTTCAGTGGTCCAGTGATTGAGATTAGCTTGATCTAAGGGACCCAACTGTATAGGATACATAAGAACCCTCCTTACCTTTTAATTTTTTCTCCCATCTTTTCCCCCCTTTTTACCTCCATTTTACTTACCTGAGGACGGTAGCAGATCCAGCTTCCGTAACGTCGTGGTTCAACTGACTGGGACGATGGATACAGTCCAGAATTTTAGTTTTAATATCTATTCTCCATCGTCGGGATCCTTTAGCTCTTATTTACAGAGAAAACTAAGTATATGTTGTTGTCTTGTCACCAAAATGCAGGGCAAAATCATGACATAAAGATAGGAAACAGATGTTTTGAAAATGTGGCACAGTTCAGATATTTGGGAACAATGATAACAGATCGAAACCTGATTCAGGAGGAAATTAAGAGGAGATTGAACTTGGGTAATGCTTGTTACCATTCAGGCCAGAACCTTCTGTCTTCTCCTCTGCCATCCCGAAACATAAAAATTAGAATATATAAAACTATAATTTTGCCTGTGGTTCTGTATGGGTGTGAAACTTGGTCTCTGACAATAAGGGAGGAACATAGAATAAGGGTGTTTGAGAACAGGGTGTTGAGGAGAATATTTGGCCCGAAGAGAGATGAAGTGACAGGAGGTTGGAGAAAACTGCATAATGAGGAGCTTCATAACTTGTACTCTTCTCGAAGTATAATTAGAATGATCAGGCCAAGGAGGATGAGGTGGGCAGGTCATGTAGCACGAATGGGGGAGACGAGGAATGCATATAGGATATTGGTGGGAAAGCCAGAAGGAAGGAGACCACAGGGAAGACCAAGGCGTAAGTGGGTGGACAATATTAGAATGAGATAGGATGGGATGGTATGGACTGGACAGATCTGGCTCAGGATAGGGACCAGTGGAGGGCTCTTGTGATCACAGTGATGAACCTTTGGGTTCCATAAAATGCTGGGAAATTCTTCAGTAGCTGCTGAATTGGCGGCTCCTCCAGAAGGGCTCAGCTCCATAAGTAAGCAAGCAAGCAAGCTAGTGGGGTGGGACTAAGTCCCTTCTACTGCAGCCACTTCTGGCCTATTGTACCAGCCCCAGATGATAGGTCAGGGTGATTGTGGAGCAATTGGTGGAATGAAGATTGGCAGGGGAAACCGAAGTAGTGGGAGAAAACCTGCCCCAGCGCCACTTTGTCCAACACAAATCCCACAACCAGACCCGGGATCGAACCCAGGCCACCATGGTGGGAAGCCAGCGACTAACCACTTGAGCTATGGTGGGGCCTAAAATCTAGGTTACAATGGGCTGGACATGTAGCTGGAAGGGGGGGGGGAGACAAGAAACTCAGACAGAATTTTGGTGGACAAATCTCTTGTAAAGCATCCACTTTGAAGACTAAGATGTAGATGGAAGGATATAACTAGGATGGATCTTAGGAAAACAGGTTAGAAGTTTGGGGTGGATGGAAATGGTTCTTATTTCCAATGGCAGCATTTGGTATCAGTGGTGTACTAATTGCTCTCTCTACTGCCAGTTAGTCACATGAGAAGAGCATTGGCAAGCACTAATACAAACAATGTCTGCTACTATACATCACATTGACAAAATGTGTGCAGTTCACTTCCACCAGTCACTGAATACTTTTCTCTGTGGCTACACAGCTGTGAACATCTATCATGTTTATATTCAGGCATGGTGGCATACGGTACTGAATTACATGTTTCTTCTTGGCATTACAAAAGAAGGGGGAAAAAAGTTTGACAAATATATCCATTAATTTCATCGGCAGTATCCTGGTACATCTTTACCCATAAAATGTATGTGTTACAGTTGCAACAACCAAAATGAGTGATGACAAAAGAAACCCTCCTACACCTCCAAACAAGATTTAAGTAAGTCTAAAAAAAGAAAAAGAAAATCAGTGCCAAGAAAGTTGTATCTCCAAAGTGCCCATTCTTGGAACCCTGAAGATCCAAAAGCCCGGTGGTGAACCATACTCAACCTTCAGATTCAGTTCCAAGGCTTCACTTTTATAAAATATTTTGAACAAAAATATTACTTCAAACACCACTTCATTTGTTGATGACCAGGTGAGTGATAAATCGAGACATACGACAAGGAAGGATACACAAAGAACACTTTCTAAGGCTGTGGCTGTACCAGCTGTATTCACACATGGATAAGAAACATTTACTGTGTCCAGTGTTGGGGCAGGTGATACGAATTGCAGAGATGAAACTCCAAAGTTGTGTAGCAGGATATGCAAGACTGGTTCAAATAAGAAATACAGTAATTACAAAAGAACATAAATTCTTAATCTGAAAGATAAAATCATATAGCATTAATCTCTATGGAAAGATTATGTTTTACAAATGGAAACACATTATATGTAAAAAAAATTCCTAACAAATAAACCAGGAAGAGGAAAAGTATGTAGCATGCAGCATTAAGGTGACAAGATCAATATCCTCTTCAGAAAGACAAGAACAGGTTGTGCGTTTGCCTAATCCACAATAATGATGATGATTTGGAGGGGATGGTGGTGGTGAAGACAAAAATGACATCATCTAATTATAGGAAGTAATACTCCAGCAAAAATCCATACTGTACCTGGAGGGCATGTACTGCCTCTATCCACTGAGTGCGTTCAAATTCCGATGATAAGAAAAATGTGTATGTGCGAGCAGCTGAACGATTTCCTACTCGAAAGACCAAATTGGGTGATGCCAGCACCAGCTGTGCCTCCAGGTCTGCTAGCTTCTTTCTCTGCTTATCCGAGCCTCGACTTCCAAGCCTTAAACGCTGTCACCAAGGCCAACAGAAAAATGAAATCTGACATTTCTGTTTCAAAGCATCTGAAGTTCAGGAAGCAAATATGAAGTGTCAGAACCAAGTGAAGTACACACTTTTCTTGACTGCGCCTTGCAGCAGGCCTAGCATCACAGTGCTTACAACTCAAATCTCATTAATACCAGGTCCAATTATGGCCACCTGCACCACAACGGCAGGAGATTACAGATGACAAAGGTTAAAGTACACAATATTATGTCAAAACTTTAGATTCCCACTGCAAAGACCACTATCTTCTGGGATGTAACACCATGTAATCTGTAGGTATCCACGGATATTTCACAGGGATGTCAGTAAACACCTACCATACTGTATGGTACTGTATGGTGTCATTCCAGAACACAATAATCTTAGCTGGAAATACAGTTAGACAACATTCTGATAAATGACAGTAAGCATGTGCTAGGCCGCACCATAGCTCAAGCGGTTAGTCACTGGCTTCCCGGGCTCGATCCCGGGTCTGGTCAAGTGGGATTTGTGGCGGACAAAGTGGCACTGGGGCAGGTTTTCTCAGAGTACTTTGGTTTCCTCTGCCAATCTTCATTCCACCAACTGCTCCACAATCACCCTCACCTATCTATCATCTGGGGTCGTACAACAGGCCAGAAGTGGTCGCAGTACAAGGGACTTAGTCCCACCCCACTAGCATTAAAAAAAGCATGTGTTATACAATAAAAGAAATAGAAAGGTCTTCACAATTACAGTAAGAAGACATTACACATTAAACCAGGATTCATATATTATGCTGAAATGAAGGAATGTGAAACTCATTATTCATTCCCTTAATAAAAGTAAGATATGTGAGTATGTTCGGGTAGTATAAAAGCGTTTGGTTTTGCAAGATGCAAGATTTTCTTGGTTTCATATTTAGAGCACAATAAATAAGATGTTCATACCTTCTCAAATGTCAGAACAAAACACCAATGTTATATAGTTCCAGTGCTGAAAGTGTAATTAAAACTATAATGAGAAATATTTTATCAGGCATAACACTGTATAAACATGGCAGCCTCTTACCTTATCATCATTTCTTTCATCCCACAAAATCTGGTCACGTACAGTACATGCCTGAGATTTCAGTGCCACAATATTAGGAGGTGAATTCTCACGAGGCTCAACAGCCGGCTCTTCAAATATCACAATGTCACTCAAAGGAATGTACCATTTCAACTCAAAAGTGAATTTGTCTCGTCCAGATGCCTGCAAAAATTGGAACAGGGTGGTAAGTATCACCAATCCATCTCAGTTATATCTATAAACACTTCCACAACAAAGAGATGAAGACTGATTTTAAATGCAGAATATCCATAAATGATCTTTATGGTTTTAACCTTTTATTACTCAGAGCATGATCAAGGCACAGCCAAGACATATGAACCATCCAAAAAATGAATTAAGAAAGTTTTGTGAAAACTAATTATGAACATCACAGGGGACTCAAGTAATGCCAAACAAAGAAGGAACCTCCTGTCACACTTTCTGGAGAATACTCAGTCAAATTTTGCACAGACCTCTGTGTTTTGTGTCTTGTGCTCTTCTAGTGATGATGGCAATGGAAGAATATAAACATTGTCTTCAATAAACCCCCCAGAAAGTATCACTGGGATTGGGATCTGATCTCAATGCACTTCTGCCTGGGTATATATTTATCATGTGCAAATGACTAGAGCAATAAATTCTGATGATTCACTTGTCTCGACAGATGAACTGTAGCCTCACCAATGAAAGACCATTCTGTGATACTGAAAAGCATCTCAATCCAGCAGAAAGAAAATGCAGTAGGCTGCAACCAAGGCAGCAAACTGAAGCTTTCTGAACCGAGCCTTCCAACTGGAATACTGTTCAGCTGTTCCTTAAATGTATTCTTAACAATGAAGGACTAAAATGGCTGAAATACTTTATGAAAGTCTGGTATTTCAGACATATCTGACAATCAAAAATATTATTTTACGATAACTTTGGAGATGCTGCACCAAACCAAGAATCATATCAATGACAGTGTGCAGTGAAACAGTTGTACATATAAAAAAATATATGTATGAATAATCACAATTGACTGAAACAGAAAACAAATACATATAGGTCCTGTGACAGTCATGCAAATACATAAGTATAAACTGATATCTATGTATCACAGATACAAATGCTGTTATAACATTACTTGTCTGTATGCATAAGTATTTAAGCTAACATGTTTACTAAGTTGTACTAACTATACATTTCAGCAGTGTACACTGCTCAGATAAATATCTGATTACAGGAAGAACATTTCCATTAACTGTTAAAAGTGCTTCAGATCATAATGATGGTATCATTTCATTAGTTACACCAAATATGTGTCTTTTCAACTTTATATACACCTGAAACAAACAAGAAAAATTCTGCTCATGAAAGAACTCTCAAATATTTTAAAAGTTATCAATATTTCTGCATCCTACAGACAATATATTTTACCTTGTATTTTGCACAAGCAATAACATCATTAAAAAGGAAGAGGTGACGAAGTTTGCGGTGTCCATCAGATAGCTCCACTATAAACGAATTCTTCACAAGGCGACGCTGGGCTCGATCAGCAGACTGTCAACAAAAAACAAACCACAAGGGTGAAGACAATGGATAATGTCTTGGCCATTTTATGGCATAACCTGATACTAACATGTCATTTCCTCAGAAAGTTCTGGACAAAGTGTGTTGCACATAAAAGGTTGTCTTGCTGTGAGATAACATACCACATGCTTAACACTCTGGGAACTATTTCCTGTTGCATTATAATGTTCGAAGAAGTAGCAAAATGAATTCAAGAAATTTTCACACCATGTGTGTTAATATCTGTGTCTGCGATGTTTGGTCATCAGCCCATGCTTACTGTAAAAGGCAACTTATGTAACTGTTCAGGCACCAAAAACAATCCAACCAATGCACAAGTTACAGAGAATACAATTAACTTCATTTCAGTGGGCCATCACAGCCCACAGCTGTGTGCCTTGTAAATTGAATTCACTTATAATAAGCAAATTTAAATAACTACCACAAGAGTTTCACTCTGTAACATATAACAAATATTTTGCATGACTTCTCCCTCATGTATCATTCCAAAGAAACTATTTCACCATGAACTACAGTGTTAATGACATGTTATTACTTTTGCAACTGTTCTTCAAAGAGAAGCACCTGAAGATGGAGGCGATATGTTCCTCTGAAATGTAGGTTAACACAATATCTACATGGCGCCACGTCCAAGAAGACTGTTTTCTTCATAGTCACCGCCGTGAAAACCTCAAATTTTACACAGAAGCACATTTGTTCTCAATTATTTTATTCATTCCTTATAGGCTTGATGGTCACAGTTTACTTACAGGCAGTGGTGGGATGGTCTTCTTCATTGAAATGTTCAGACTGACTCCTGTGGCCCAACCAGTCTACCACTCAGTGAGTGCGGTGATATCTTCTGCATTGCGTATAGTAGTCAGAGCATGAAATAACAATTCACCTCCACAAAGATACTGGGTTTTCGGACTTTGTCCATCGCCCGGATTCCAAAAAAAAAAAGTCCCAAAACCCAGCATCTCTGTGTGTTATACACCATCGTCAGAACCCTATAGTATCTAATTCACCTCCAATCCACTTATATGCTTCCAGAGCACAGTGTTGCCGGACATGAAGGCAGTGAAATGTAGCAGGCACTGTTCATCAGTCCCACTTCTACCTCCAATTTTTACACACCAGCAGACCCTTCCCCAACATATATATTCCTAGACTCTTCACTTTTGTCCTGTCATGAGATGGTAGACCGGCTTGTTTACTTACTGGAAACATGGTTTTTGTCTGAATCATGTTGAATTCATCCAAGAAGTTCTGTGTCATCTTGAGGGCTTCATTTAATGTCTTATGATCCGGATGAGAACTTGGAGTATACTTCAGCAAGTCCTGAAACAGTAATTGTTCATGTTCATTTCATCATTTGTGTGAACCTGTTTCACAATTCATACAAGCACACAATTCCATGGCATAAGGCATGAACGAAGTATGTGCGACCTTAAATTCTGCCCCACATCCACCTCAACCAAAGGGAAGAAACAATATTATTCATAAGTTTAATGTACCATATTTATTCATGTACCATTGTCTGTGATGTATGCCTCAATTTTGGAAGCAGAATTTGGGGAGGGGATAAAGCAGCATATTGATAAGTGAAAATTTACGGTATACATCCCTTGGAGAATTGGCTAGATGTATTGATAATGCATCAACAATAAAGAATACGATTCTTCGGGTAGCAGCTTCCAACCATGGACATTCCTCTTCCTACAGTTTCCTGAACTATCCCAAGCATTAGCTACCAGCTTCCAAAAGTAACACCAGTTATCCCACTAACTCACTGACTCACCAACCAAGTAACTGCAACTCCTAACTGGTCCTGCTTGTGACATCTTGGCATGAACCACACAGATAACACCATTTCTCAGTTGCAGTGCAATTGTTGCTATGGAAACATGCTTGTTTGCAGGTCTACATATTATTATTGTAGGGGGTGGGTTTCCCCATGTACCACGACCAGTTGTTGATCTATTGTACGTCCCCTTCTGATATTCTACCAGTCGCCATACCCTACCAGTATTGGTGTGTGCTGTTAGCCCCGTTCAGCCAACAAGGTCAGTCTTCGGTACCTAATACTTGCCCCATTTACCAGAGGCATTGGAAACTACTTGTGCGGGAAACTTTTTGCCTAATTTAGCTCAGAGGTCTCCTAGAGACATGAGGATCTTTTATGTGCCGTAAATCTACGACATGGGACACACGGTTTAAAGTCCCTCCCGGAGGACTTGTTCCCTGAATTTTTCCGCCCTTAAAAATTCCACGACCTCCACCGGGTTTGAACCCGTGTACCTTGAGTCATGAGGCGGGAACGTTACCCCTAGACTATGGAGGCCGCAGGTCTACATGTTACACTATATTCATATACGTACTTGGTGTGTCATCAGATGAATGATGTTTGAGTAGGGCATGACATGGACAACTTCATGAGCACTGGTACACAGTATGCATATTTATGAAGTTAAAGGTATACACTGTCTTTGCTCACATAACTCAGCATTTGTCTGCACAGGAAATACATTTTAGTAAGATGTAATGGCAACAAATTTTTTACAAGATGCTTAGTGTCAGAGTCTGTACTTACATGTAATACCAAAGCATTTTTCTGCACACGAGCTACAGGTTTGTGAAGCAAATCTTCTAAAGACAAAGATTGTGACTGTCCTCCACCAAGTGACTTCAAGCGAATATCCCGTGTGATGTCAGCAAATTGTGCATTTGAAGCTGAGCACTTGCGCACCGTATCTGTTGCACGCCCATAGTTATGCAGAAATGCACCATAGATATTGATGTTACTAGCCTGATGGAAACAAAAGTGGCACATAAAGAGGTTCTCAAGAAATGTTAATTAAATAACATAAGTAAACATGTGCTATCCGCAGTCGGCATTCTGCTTCTGTCACTAGTTGTGAACCAGCACAGAACTGATATGGCTGATGCCACCTGTCTTGCTTGAAGGTCACAACTTGTGTTCAGACTGCACCATTTCACTGTTCTTGTAAACACACTGCATTAAAATTATGTTTCTACACAAAGGTATGTCTTAGGAATGTGATACCATATAATGGTGTGAAGGCTCCAGACTTATGCACACCATAAAACATGAGATAATTAACAATGACTGAGCATTAGCACATTTTTAGCATAATGATTTATTTTGAGCAGGTTCTACTTTCTCTCCTAATGTGAAATTGGAGCTGCTCTATCAAGAAGCATTTCATCATGTGATCAAAATTTCAGCCACATGAGCCCAACAGAGGGAAGCTCAGATGAATGAATGCATCATGCACTACATGTTTCGGCATAAAAATGCCATCTTCAGGTGCTTACTCAATCCACGCCAAACTAGTTCATTGCATGCCTTATCCTCACATTAAAATAACTAAAATATATATCTATCATATACAGTGACAAATGTCAAACGTTAAAAATATTAAAATTGTTCAGGATTCCTCATGGCTACGTCGCACCTCACTATGCCAGTCACGCCCATCCTCCTCTGTTGGAGCACTCCTTCACTATCGTGTGTGTGTTGTGCTTTTGTTGTGTCTTGCTCCTGTGACTGCGTGTGTTATACTGTTGGGCCTGCTGGGTATGTGTTGGCACTTTTTGGCATTTTTATGCCGAAACATGTAGTGCGAGTGAGACAAGGAGATAGATGAGTGTATGCACTGCAAGACGGTTTAAATAAATCATGGATCTATAAATAAGCCTTAAAATTTTGTTTTTTAATTAAGTTAAGATATATAAAAAATAATTATAAATATACTGTGAGACTGAAACTGAATACAATATTTTACACATAATATGAAGCTAAAATACAATATTACTGCATACTTCCAGCTTCTAACTCATAAAATAGGCATATGTTATATCATCAATTTTACACATTGCTATAAATTCTTATTATACACGACTTTCATTGTATACAGAAATATAGCATATATCATAACACTCTTTAAAATGGGAAAGAACTTTAAACGGGAAGACACACACAGGGATGTCTGAGAGTTCCGACACGGTTGCTGCAGTCACAAGATCTGCTCTTGCTGTCAACTCACCATAACTCATAAAATAGGCATCTGTTATATCATCAATTTTACACATTGCTATAAATTCTTATTATACACGACTTTCATTGTATACAGAAATATAGCATATATCGTAACACTCTTTAAAATGGGAAAGAACTTTAAACGGGAAGACACACACAGGGATGTCTGAGAGTTCCGACACGGTTGCTGCAGTCACAAGATCTGCTCTTGCTGTCAACTCACCATAACTCATAAAATAGGCATCTGTTATATCATCAATTTTACACATTGCTATAAATTCTTATTATACACGACTTTCATTGTATACAGAAATATAGCATATATCGTAACACTCTTTAAAATGGGAAAGAACTTTAAACGGGAAGACACACACAGGGATGTCTGAGAGTTCCGACACGGTTGCTGCAGTCACAAGATCTGCTCTTGCTGTCAACTCACCATAATGCGAAAATGATCTCCGATAGTGAGGCGCCCATCCCAATTCTGTGTACGACGTTTCAATCCATCTAGGAAATTCTGGTGTAATGCATGCAATTCTGGAATTTTGTAGAACATTGTGCTGAACTCATCTTCTGATATGACCGGCTGAGAAGTGGTGAGGGTGGCCTTCATAGCCTTCATGTACTGTCAATTGAGATGATAAAATGAGCCAATCTCCACACACACACACACACACACACACACACACACACAAACTAAGCAACATCATTACTAGCAGAGCAGCATGGTAAAATCTGCAAGTCAATCAAACATATATAACATGCATGCAATAGCACCACATAGACATTAATACAAGTTGTGTAAATAACACACATAATAACCACAGCGCAATAAAGGAATGCAGCATAACAAGATCGAACATCAGCAAATATACCCTCGAATAAACGAACAGCTGCCAACCTCAATGAAAGTAACATTAAGATGTTTTAATTTTAATTTTTAATTCCACTCTCAATTAAAACTTTATATTTTAACTGATCACAACATTGTGTTCACATGCAATATGTTCCTTTAACATACAGTGGAACAATTATGCCAAGATGGATATGCCCCTGATGATGGCCATGTACGGCCAAAACATGTAGTGATAGAAAAGCAGAACTCGATAATAAGTTGCATCTGAGATGGAAATATATGCATAAAAATTAGATATAATTAGACTCTTAACCCTGTAATGTATTTCACATTTACCCAAAATAAGACAATACCCATTCCCTAATTCCTGCTCTCTCTCAAAGTTTGTGGTAAAGCAGTGACAGCACAACATACTGCTAACTCTCATGAGCAATTTCCAACAGCACCTGACAACTGAAAGCTACCATCAGTAACAATGTGTTCTGCTCAATGCCCACCTGGTTTTACTCTGCAACTATGCTATACTGTCACACAGTAAACACAGCATGTTGCTACACTAAAAGTGCTTTGTACTACTTGTGGCAAATTATACCAGACAGGTTTTGTTTATGCATGATTACAATATAATCACTCTTCTTAAGGTACTGATTTAAGAAAACAAAATAAGGAAGGGACTACAGTGATTTGCGATATGTTACAGCAGTTATATCAACATGGTTTAAAACCACATGATAGTCACTGTATTTCTATCATCTAAATCTGGGATCCATAATTCACTAAGAGAAAACTGATTATCTGTTTTGTGTACCACCAAGACTTGAAATGTAGGTCAAGAATGTGCACAATAACCAGCCTACTTGAGCAGAATTGTGTCCAGAAATGGAAAATAATGTTAACTTAAAATGTGTGCTGTAAATTTTCATATGATACAAAGTAAAATGCATAGCAGTATAAGTGTACATCCCATTATTTAGTTTCATCAACAACCATATTAATGGTCAGACTACAGCCACTTTACATGCACAATTTTTAAGGAAACCAACTCCTGACTTTTTTTTTAATTCCGGAACATTTCTGTAAATCTAGAATACTGAGCCCATACTTACATACTCACTCATGGAGTTGAGCCCTTCTTGAGGAGCCGTCAATTCTGCATCTACTCAAGAATTTCCTAGCATTTTATGGAACCCGAAGGTTCATTACCATGTTCAAAAGAGTCCTCCACTGGTCCCTATCCTGAGCCAGATCAATCCAATCCACACCATCCCATTCTATCTCTCTAAGTTCCATTTTAATATTGTCCACCCACCTATGCCTTGGTCTTCCCAGTGGTCTCTTTCCTTCTGGCTTTCCCACCAATATCCTATACACACTCCTCGTCTCCCCCATTCATGCTACATGCCCTCCCACCTCATTCTCGCTGACTTGATCATTCTAATTATACTTGCAGAATAGTACAAGTTATGAAGCTCCTCATTATGCAGTTTTCTCCAACCTCCTGTCACTTCATCTCTCTTTGGTCCAAATATTCTCCTCAACACCCTAAGTCCAAGGCTTTTTGAACATTTTCGTAACAAGCTTATTTTTTATGGTGAGGACTTTTTAGCCCCACACCCAACCCCCAAGCTGGAGGACCACCCCTTGTCGGCTGTCCACGACTGCTTATTCAATATATTCGCAGCTTCCCTCCATGCCTAGAGGGCATCTCCTCCATCCGCAACCTGAGGACGCGCCATGCTGTGGTGACAAGGGACCCACCTAACATGGTACTGAGTCCATACTGTTATCAGTAAGTGTCATTCCACCTCCACTCACATAGGTCACTATTAATTTCAACTGCAGAACAATGCTGTGTCTTGATAACAGAGACTATTTCCCTCAAAGATCAACTTCTAGTACCTCAAATGTAGGTTACAGGTTTCAATATGCAATGAATGTCATCATCAAACCTCTTCTGCATATGCATCTGCATAGAGACAAATACAATCACAGAGCATAGTATAGCATAGCAGACCATACCACTGTAATGCAGTATACTGGGCTGCCAGATATCACTCAACTACCAACTACACTACAGAGAACAGCATATTGTCACATGTATGCAAGAATATAGATGGGGTTTCGATTGAAGAATGGCTTTCTTACTGATCACTTCAACATACGATTCATGACTACACTTAAATACAGTGCAACTGCTAATCCCCACACTTTACAAATCACTACAACACACATCAAGTCTTTTCAGTCTGCTATGTCTTGACCAGTCACTTGCTGGTAATGGCTGCTAACAGTGGAGATTCTTCAGCTTCCATGCTCACTTCGTTGTCTGCTGGTTCTCAACTGTACCAACTAAGTCTTCACTTCACAGACTTCCTTCCAACTAACTTCTAAACTTGTCTCAGTTACAATGTGTCAACACAGACAACGTAGAAAACACAAATTCAAACAGTCCTGTACAGTTTTGCATGAACTCACTGCCAAGGAAACCTGTCTGTTTCATGGTCACTACCCAGTAACAGGTCTACACACTACAAAATAATATAAATATTCCTACCAGCTTAGATGATCATAAGAAAGTTGCCAAACTTACTTGACACATGTAAACACAAATACAGTAACCTTTGTTAATCTGGTTTCAGTTAACGTGGATCTCAGACAATCTGGGTCAAAATTTGAAAAATGCTGTTTGGAGTTGAGTATATACTTTAAAAGATGCATGGTATTTAGGAACATATTTGAGACACTATGCTAGAAGCTGGAAGGACATGGGTTCAAGTCCCAATGAGATTACTGAATTTTTTTTTTCAATTTACTTAATCATTTCAGCTGAAACATGGCCCTGGGGTCAACTCAGACTCTAACTGAAATGAGTACCAGGAAGATTCCTGGGGGGTAAACGACAGCAAGTGCGTAAGGCTGACGTTACTGCCATCTGTGAGTCGACTGTCCAGAAGATGTGGGAGCCTCGACCTATCACACAGCTATGGGCCTTCATGGCCTGTTACAGGGTCAGTTTTACCCTTTTATGAGTCACTTGTCTGGTAAGACAAACTTACAGTTTCTTCAAGTCTGCAATATTATGTTCAAAAACAAGTACAGTCAACTCTCGATTATCCGGGGGCGGATTAACCGGTTTGCGGCTTAACCGGGGCTNCTTCTATCGATGAAAAAATGTATTTTCTTTTTATAGTTTTTAAATGGTCAAATTCTTTTATGTTTTCATCATCATAACTTATATTATTAAATTTTCCTTTTATTTGTTATTTTTTTTGTCTTTTGTCTTTTAGGGTACCTTTTGCTTCACTAATCTGGATTACTGCTTTATCTGGATGACCTCCTCGCCAACTGCTCCAGACTGGCAAACGTTTACTGTATTATAATATTATAATTATTTAACTGCAGACTCTGTTCACACCCAGCACCACAGACGCAAAACTAGAATCTGACATCATCAACACAAGATGCACAAAACTGCAAAATGAGCAATTTAATAATTTTAATAATTTCAGTCAATTTTACACCTACGGACATTTGTGTACACTATGTGTGTACTCTGCAGTAAACACAAAAGCCTACAGTACAATGAGTGTTATAGAACATGAGCTTGTAAAAGCAATGTTCATACTAATCTCACCTTTCTGTCGAATTAATGATTTATGCTGTAGACAACGTACCTGGAGCATGACGTTCAAGCATTCAAGATATGCTGTCTCACTCTCGATAATACTGGCAATGATGCATCGATACATTGTCATCCTCTCTGCTTCTGCCTTACTGCCTACATCCTGGAATAAAATAAACTTGTAACACACACAACAGTGGAAACACCCATTACTTCAACTGGCATAACTGATCTGTACCCAAGCATCCAAACTTAGTACAAAGATTCATGGAGGAGTTCACTTCACGTGTTTTCCAGTTTTACAAACGTGTTCTCTGAAATTTGCATTCTTCTTTGCCTTCATTGTAGGAACAAATCAATATTTTTATTAATTTTGTCTTATCCATCTTTTGTTGTACTGTAGTGGGAAAAATGAATGCTTAAAAGTCATCACATATTAGACTACTGCAGACAAAACCAATTAAGTCTGGACTAATATTCAATAGTAAAATGATGTGCAGAACTGTTCAAGTGTCAATGTACCACTGATACCACATCCCATTTGTATTCCTACAAGCCCACAAGACATACAGAGGTTGGACAAAATAATGGAAACACTACAGACACTCTATACATTTCTTCACTAATACAGTGCCAGACCATCTATTTCCTATAGTACAGCTGCAATCCTTCTAGGAATGATCTTGTACAAGTTTCGAGTAGTATCTAGCAGACTTTTATACCATTCTTCTTGAAGAACGTCGTCAAGTGGCTTTAGAGATGTTGGAAGTGGGAATCTGTTCCTCACTGGGGTCTCCAAAACTGGCCAGAGTGGTTCGGTGATGTTCAACTCTAGTGACTGTGCTGGCCAGGTAAGATGTTGGAAGTTCACCTTCATGCTCTTCAAACCATTACTGAACAGTTCCAGCTGTGCAAATGGGTGCAATGTTGTTCACACGGGGTATCCCTTATATCCTCAATCTACTGAGATCTCCAATGAAGGGATGGATAGCACCAGAATTCCAAGGGTGATGTAGTAACCCAAGTTTTATCTCAGCCTCAGTTCAAATTACTGTTAAAGCTCACTGCTGCTACTGTGCCTTCACTGTCAGATGAGGCTGCTTCATCACAATAACACTCCAGCATGAGTTCCTGTTCAACATCTGTTCCAATTCTCAAAATGCATGCCATTATAATAAGGAGAAAATTAAATTATCTTAAGAATAATATACCACTCATACTTAAGTAAAACAAGACAATATCTGTGGTCCAAACTACTGACGGTGGTCTACTCTTTCCTGTACGACCAACACAGGTGTCAAGGTAGGTGAATTTCATTTGTTTATTATGGTCATGTGACAGCAACTATGCAACAGGTTCAGGTTTGAAATGGATTTATTTAACACCAGTTCCTCTTATTACACCTGCTTACAAATAATCACAAATGTTCACTGCTTGTTAGACCATTTTTGTCTGGTTCACCTGCCATGCTGTCACTACAGACCTTGCTGCTAGGTTGCAGGCTTAGGCTGCAAGAACAGTGACTAGTGTAGTACACTTCTTTATATCGCACTGCTGCACTCACCAGCATCTCAACTGTTGTGGCTTGTGGGGATTTATGTTTTCTTCAACTAGCAAATGAACGTTTCTCCAATATTTCTGCAGTCCCCACATTCCAAACTTCAACAAAAATCCTTTTCTTTTTCAACAGGTTGGGTTTCTACCCTTCCCACCTATAACATCAACAGCCTGTTGTGCATAAACTGGGCTGACATGAATGGATTCCTTCAGGTCTTTGAATTTAAATGTTATGAAGCCATTTTACTATTAAATGTTTCAGAAAACTGCTAAACATTTGAAAGTAATTTACATTCCAACAAGGCGTTTGAAGGGTACATAGCAGCTATGACAAAAAAGGTGAAGTCATTTCCCTGGTGATACACTAAACAGGGCCTTCGATGTAACATTGCTTTGATGATTCATAAAAGAAATCAATAATTGATTTTAAATAAATTAGTTAGCATAAATGTTCCTTACCATATACACCGACTTATATAAAATTTTGAGTTTAATTTTTATTAAATTGATTAAAATAATTAAAACTGCAATGAACACAGTTACCTAACACACCACACAGGGCTCCAGGTGGTGATATTTCTTTTTCAAAAGTAATCTTGATACAAGATCTTTTTGACATGACTGATTCAATTTAGTGCTCTTCATAATTTCCATTAGTACAAATAAAGACTAAACATATATTGCTGTTATCACCAAAATGTAGGGCAAAATCAAGACCTAAGACAGGTAACACAAGTTTTGAAAATGTGGCACAGTTCAGATATTTGGGAACAACTATAACAAATCAAAACCTGATTCAGGAGGAAATAAAGTGGAGGCTGAACTTGGGTAATGCTTGCTACCATTCAGTCCAAAACCTTTTGCCTTTACGTTCGCTGTCTAAAAACATAAAAAATTAGAATATACAAAACTATAATTTTGCCTGTGGCTCTGTATGGGCGTGAAACTTGGTCTCTGATATTAAGAGAGAAACACAGACTGAGGGTGTTTGAGAACAAGGTGTTGAGGAGAACATTTGAACTCAAAAGAGATGAAGTGAAAGGAAGTTGGAGAAGAACTGCATAATGAGGCGCTTCATTACTTGTACTCTTCTCCAGTATAATTAGAATAATCAAGTCGAGGAGGATGAGATGGGCAGGCCATGTAGCACGAATGGGGGACGAGGATAAGAAGGAGAAGAAGAATGCATATAGGATATTGGTGGGAAAGCCAGAAGGAAAGGGACCACTTGGAAGACCAAGGCGTAGGTGGGTGGACAATATTAAAATGGATCTTTGAAAGATAGGGTGGGGTGGTATGGATTGGATTACTCTGGCTCAGGATAGGGACCAGTGGTGGGCTCCTGTGAGCACAGTAATGAACCTGTGGGCTCCATAAAATGCTGGGAAGTTCTTGAGTAGTGGCACAACTGGCGGCTTCTCAAGAAGAGCTAAGCTCCATGTGTGAGTGAGTGAGTGACCAATAAAGACTATGTTAATTTTGTGAGATATAACCTTAAAGATATACATACTCATCATGTTTGTAACTGTCAACACATGCTGAAAAAAGTATATGTAAAAATTTGTAGATATGTTTATGTCCTCTTTCATTAAAAAATTTACATGTTACAACTGGACAGTATTTGAGTCATCACTAGCAAATGAAAGGCCAATACAGACTTTCTGAGCAAAAACCAGGTTGTTCCAAGTACTGAATTTCAGGACCTCATGGAAGTAACTACAATGCCATTTAATTTATAGAGGAGCCAGACATTTTGAAAGAACATATCGTCTCCACCCTCAGGGTCAAAGAATGAGCCAAATATGCAACAAGAAGAGGCAGCCAGCAAGCTCCAAACTACATAATGCTACAACCTTGAAGGCTGTACTCTTGACGTTGTAGAATCTTACTTTTCTTTGTCTAATATTAACATTCAATTTCATAGCATTACATTAGTCTGTGCTATTGATGCATTCCTATTAGAGACTAGTACAGTCACCATGCTGGTATTAATGATAGTAGGAAATTAAACTAGAAAGGTGGAACATTCTACAGCAACATGCCTTCATGGAAAAATTTCATGAAAATACATCAACCGGTATTATACCGTAAGTCTGCATTTCATTTAAATGAGAAAAGTAAGTTAAAAGTAAATAAAAAGGACATGTGGACAACATTTTCTGGTCAAGAAAACCGAAATTAATGGCCATGGGGACTCTTTTGCGCTGACTACGCAACACCCTCTATCCACAAAGTTGGCAATAACTTTGCCGACAAGCGGCAGTCGCTCAGTCGGTATATTTCACTTGTGGACTAAAACCACAGAGTTTGTTTTGTTTCTGTCTGTGGGCAAAATCTGTAGAGGAACTGAATTTCCTACCTGTGCATGTACCTTCCTGGCTGGGGCAGGGGTAGATACAGCTGCAGACTCCAGGGACGTACTGCTACCAGCGAAAAATGGAACTGAACCTCCTCCAACATCTGAACCTCCTGTTGATACATCATCGGTCTCCATGGAGATAGTGCGTAATAATGGTGGAACTTCAGTTTCATCTTCTGATTCCATTGAACTACTTCGTCCTTCAGCTCCTGCCCGTTGCCTAACAAAGCCAGGGAAATACACAAGAATATGAGCATTTGGTAAACAACTGTCTAGCAATTTCCACATTTCCTAAGAAACTGATTAAAAAAAAAATTCTCAGGTAGGTAACAGACAGGAAAACAAAAAACTGTGAACTCAATGGTAAGAATGATGTAACTTGCATCTGCTACACTTTCATTGAACTTACCTTCCTATTCTGACTTCACAAATACATGAACCTATACTTTAGTTTTCCCTATGTTTTCTTCTAGGCAAACTTCTTAACTAGGATTTAGGAGAGCTTTTGTGTTCTCCTTTAGGTTCCTCTTTATGGCATTTATGTATTTACCAATACATTAAGACAATCAGCACAGGCCAGACACTGATATGTTCTACTCAATTCTAACCCCTCATTGACTTCCCAAATAGGGCACTCTAAAGCAAATTTGAAAAGCAGTGGAGACAAAGCATCTCCTAATTTAAGACCATTCTGAATAAGAAAAACCAAAGACAAATGTCTGCTTATACAAAACATACTACAGTGTTCATTTAAATCTATTTCAATTAGCGAATCAAGTTTCACTGTTACACAAAAATTAATAATATACTTCTACAACACTGTCACATGTTAGTACCTAGACATGGGGTTTCAATTGATAATTGGGTTTACCTAATGTCTGTAACTCGTTAACTACAAATGGTTATTACAGTCTCACTAATTTACACACTATACAAATTACTACAACTACAGCACACACAAAATCTTCTGTTTGATATCCTGTTATCACTACAGCCTGCTGGGGTATGAACTTGGGAGAAGAGAAGTGGGTCGAGTTCTGGAGATGGTAGTTGAAGGTGATTAACAAGATATGGCAAAGAAAGGAATTAGACTGTAAATGAAGACTTCACGTATGATTTGAAGTAACAGTGATGCTATTATACATCCATTGCCTGGATACGACTAGTGAAGACTGAGAATCCTAGTGCATGTGCAATGGTGAACTGGAAAGTGTGGAGAAGAGTGACAGTGCTGCATTGCCTGTAGTCCCAAGGCGTCAATGTATAAGGTGCAACAAATCCAATCATCCAATCCAAACCCCCATCTTATAAGTCACCCTTACATGTGACAATAATTAAACCAGATGGTAACTTTTGTTAATAACATGGGATACCTCAGAAACCTTCCACTGCTGAACACAGCACACAGACTACATTGACAAAGTGAACAGAATTCTGTTATGTGCAAAAACTGGAATCAGACAAGACACCATTTATTCACCTGCTTGGTCCTAACACTGTTCAGATGCTACATCATTCTGTTATGCTTCAGTAACAAAATGGATAACCAACAATTCTGATCTTGCATACAAATATACTGAAAATGAGTGCAAGGGGGCTGTGCACTGCAGTCGAAAAATTTAAATCACAGCTCTGTCAAGAGTAGGAAAACATATGAATTTATAAACATAACATTTTGTTCCACTTCATGAAACCAACTGTTTCTAAAACGATTTTATAATAGCAAAAAATGACCATAAAATTCAACCATGCAATTTATTTGACATATTTTTATCATAAAAATTTGGTACAAATAATTTGAAATATACATAAACGTTTCTTTGATAGTCATGCCAGTATTAGCTAAATGTTCCACTTACACCCAAACCACCAGCCCCATACCATGAGGGATCAAACCCCATTCTCATTTGATAAAGGTTAATGATCTCACTTCTCATAACCTACTTTCCCTTGGGTAAACCTCTCATTTGTGCCACAATTAAGATCGCTTGGAGAACAACCTCCTCACCCCCTACATCTTCACAGTGTGGTACAAAAAAGATGGATAAATGATCTGGTTTATTAGAATCTGATTATTGTATATGATTGTTATTATTGTCAGTAGCACTGCTACACTCGATGGTCTTCCAAGGAAGATTATTATTCAATAATTATTTATTTTACATTACATAACATGCACTTCTTTTGGCTTGTTTTGGACTTCATCCATCGTCTGGTATGTAAAAGACAAAAGACCACGACATTTCGGGGACTGGATCTGTCTCCGTCTTCAGGTGGGTAGGGAAGGATAAACCTATTCAGTTGGGCCCATTAGAAAGAGCTAGTCTCAATCACTGGGTCCAGATAATGGATGACGTCCAAAACAAGCCAAAAGAAGTACAGTATACACCATCGTCAGAATCCTTTCAAGTCAATTACATAACATGTCTTATATTTTTATCAGTTATAAGTGAGATATAGTCAGTACACTACCAAGCTGTACAACATAAAACAACAATCTAATCTAACTGCTGTGCTCCATTTATGCAAATCTAAGAATGAATACCCATTCAACTGTTTATTAAAAATCACTACATGTTTTGACCATCCAACTGGTCATCATCAGGTGATACAATACTTACAAGTGTTTTTTGTGTAGACGGAACATGGCAATTAGATAAGTTTAATCACACAACGGAATGCACTCTATAAAGATTAAAACAACATACTTGATGAAGTAGTCGATGTTGACATAGTTGGACTGCTTGCTAGAACTGCTAAGACTGCCAGGAGAATGAGGCTGAAGTTCAGACTGAGAACGACACAGAGGACTACTACTTGGGAGTGTCATCATGGTTGGTGCAGATGAATCAGTTGTATCTGTTGTACCAGAGCTGCCACTTGTCATTGTACCGTTGCCTCCAGCAGTTCCATCTGTACCAACAATTTATTACCATTCACTATGCCACACATGCACAAGTAAAACATGGGGGAAATTATATGAGATCTGCATCCAGAATAAACAGCCATGGTGAATAACATTTGGCCCCAAAAAAGAAAAAGTAATAAGGAACAAAAAATTACATACTGAGAAAATTCATAATTACTACTATTCCCTTAATATTACCCAGGTGATTACATCATGAGACAGCACATGAAGTGTGCAAGTGTCAAGAAGCTACATGTAAATGGAAGGATAATATTAAAATGCACCTTAGAGAAATACAGGGCGTTCAAAAGGAAGAATTCCAGAATTCCATAGCTTAATATTTCAGTAAATCTGACACATGTGATCATGATGTCTATATCCGAGTATGCAAGAACTCTCCAGGTTGTATCCTCACCTGTCCAGCACAATGCTGATGTTACAGGGATTATCCTTATTATTAAAGCACCCATCAATAATGCAACAATATTTTTAAAATATATAAAAGACATTTAAAATATGTTTCTGACTAAAACTGCCACTTTAATACTTTACGATGTTGTTAAAATGTCATTAAGACACTAAAAGTGATCATCAGATTATTAAAATGTCTCTACTTTTACACATGTTTCGTCTCATTTTACAATATGTTTCGGCGGCACATGGGCCATCATTAGGCTTCCCCCCCCCCTCAAGGAGACCACTGCACTGTTCACTTATCTATCGTCATTGTTTAGTTTTTATCTCTCGACTAGAACGCTGTCATTGTACTCTTTTGCGGACACTGTAGTTTCTGCATGTTGTGTATCTCCTGTATATGTGTTACTAGTGTGGTCTTCCTGTATACAGGAAGAAGTACTAGCAATGATAAGAATAATGAATATTTAAGTATGAACAGCATACTACACTTGTACACAATTAATTTTCACTTTGGACTCTTGTACTCTGGCATACCAGAGGCTGTTCTACATTATATTAAGTGTCAAATATACTACAATGTCCACACAAACTGATCCAGAGATTCTTTAATTATGCTGTAAAACCTGCACAGATTATTTACAATCAAATGAGGCACAAGAATGATATGGAATGTAAATTCAAAACAGTTCAGAATGAAACAGTTGTTGATCACTTTCAATGTCACCTCAGCATTCACACTGTGAATCTAATGAAAACCAGTCAGGCATATTACTTTTTGAGGCACATGCTTGGCATAAAGTCAACAAACTCCAAAAACTAAATATTCCAGCTGTAATGTTTCTAACTGAATTAAAATTTAGAAACAGTAGGATACACTGATGCTATCTCAAATCAGTTTGTGATTTTTTGCCACCATGTAGTGTTATTGAGGACCATCCTTCCATGGTAACAATACAACATTACTCAAACACAGACTGTACCTTCCCAACTGTCACATTCTGCCAAAACAGTACTGAGTCATTGCATTAACTGTGCAAGTAGTGACTTCTGAGATGTGAGGCCATGTAGTATTGTAGGTAGGGTACCAACATTCCAGAGGAACCTGCTGCCTCCATCTTCTGTGTATAAGGCTCATCAAACATTCAGTAAACAGTAGTGCAAGATGTAATGAAAAATATACAGCTTTTAATTTAAATTAATATGAATTCTAATTAAAAGAATATGGACAATTTTTGTATACCTTAATGTTAACAGCGCTTTACTTCCGCAATATTCAAAAATCAAATTTAATTTTTTAACCTTTAAAGTCAGAAGTGAAACCCCTAATAGTTCTATACAGCCTCCCAGACTGGCGAGGCTGTACTCGGGATACTGGCTAGAGGGATTATATAATTTTTAACAAAGGCCGCACCATAGCTCAGGCAGTTAGTTGCTGGCTTCCCACTGTGGCGGCCTGGGTTCAAGCCAGGGTCTGGTCATGTGGGATTTGTGGTGGACAAAGTGGTGCTGATGCAGGTTTTCTCCAAATACTTCGGTTGCCCCCGCCAATCTTCATTACACCAATTACTCCACAATCACCATCATCTGGGGCTGGTACAATAGGCCAATAGTGGCCACAGTACCAAGTGGACTTAGTCTCACCCCACTAAGAATAACAATAGTGTTTAGCTTGAGGATAAAAATAACAACAAATAAAATGATTCAACTGAAGATCACAGTGGCCATGTGGTCTAAGGCATGAACTGTCTTCACTCACTCAAATGTTAGGATTGTGGGTTCAAATCACTCAAGGCATGGATGTTTGTGCATGCATTTATTCTGTTTGTGTTGTCCTGTGTGCAGGCAGTGGCCTTGCTGGGGGCTGAGCACTTGCCCAAGGAGTCCTACCATCTGTGTAAAACAAAAAATATCATGAAACTGAAAAAGAGGCCAGGGCCAAAGGGCTGTAAAGGCATTGATGAATAAATGAAAATGATTCAATTTTCAATTTTGGCATGGATCCACTGGAATTAAACTGTCTGTAGCATCTGACTGATTCTCAGCACTAAATGAAACTGAAAGTTGATCGTAAATGGTAACTAGGAAAGAATTTTGAAAGTAACTGTCATGACCTACTTCAGCAAATGAGAATAAGAAAAATCACTTTATAAACCTATAAGAATCAGTAATCTGGCTGAAATTAAAACACAGCACCTCCCAGATAAGAGTATACTCCCCTAAAGTGTTACTGCTACAACCTACTCATTCATCTCAAATATCTCACTGTTGCAATAAACATGACTTCCAAATGTATTGTGACGTGGATGATGCAACGAGAAGTAGGGGTCATGTGAAATTATTTGTCGCGTGACATACACCTAACACTTGACAGTATTCTAAATCAAATACATTCTGGCAAAACAACTACAATA
>NW_019739229.1:2945171-2950722 GCF_002891405.2 Cryptotermes secundus
AATTTAACACCAGTGAACAGAAAACAGCTCAGTTATAAAGTACTAAGGTACTTACCAGTCTGTAGGTAGACATATTCTCCATCAAGTGCCACAGAGTCATAGTATGGCTCATCATCATCTGGCAACACCCCATTCATGCTGCTGGCATCCTCCACCAAACTTTCTTGCACTAAGTGTTCTTCCAGCTTCACTTCAGCCTCAATTGATTCCAAACTCCTGGTTCTTGGATAGGCTGCTGCAGCTTCACCTGGCATCTCATTTATGTCACTTTCATATTGTTCATCGTTAATTTCCTCTGCCTGGCCTCCTGCATCATATTCTCTATCACCTGAGTTTACTGAAATATTCTTCCGCACCTTTGATTTGCTGAAAAACTTCTTGGGAGGCGGTGTTGGAGGTACCTTCTTAGTAGCTGCTACCTGGCTGTCAAGAGCTTCCTTCATACATTCGCCTTTGACCACGTTCAAACCATTCACTTCTATTACCGTAACATAGTTAGAAATGTCAGGATGTGTGTTACATCTCGGACGTTTGGTTTCTAATACTCGGTTCCTATTTGGCACATCACTATTGGAACGACTGATACTGTGAGCATCAGGTAAGGTTGCAGATAGTTCACTAATACACTGGTTGGCTGAATCTTTGTGGATCATCTCCAGTGATTCAACAGAAGACTGAATGTTATCACCTACATTACTGCCACTTGTTTCAGAACTTTCTTCCAAACCCATACCTTGCACTGGGGCAGGCCTAGATTTAACACCTGAAGTGTCCCTACCTTCACCAGATTTATCATCGTTATTAACTTCCTCGTCATTTGTACCTCGTGTTTTGTGTTTCGCAACATCTATCAACAGCTGTTCAAGATATTCGACGTAAAATTCCTCTTTCTCTAACTCCTCCCTCAAGACTGCGACTTTTTGTTTGTGTTTCTCGAGATTCGCTCTGACATCTTCTTCCCAAGCTGCTGGTAAGTCACTGCCGGGGAATCTCTGAACCCAAACATTTCGGAAATCACCAAACACACTCATTTCAGTTTTAAGTAAGTAATGTGCACATCTTACACTCGCATTATTTATCAACAAACTTTCCCGTTCAACCCACTCCCACACAAATATCAACCTCTTCCCATCATATACGTACCTTCCCCTCCCACTGTATCAGGGCCTATACTCTGTGGCCTGTATGATATTTCTTCTTATTATTTTTTACAATGGCAGTGATCAAGACCATCAAGACGGTGGCCGCTGGCCAGTGCATTCCTTGCAATGTATTGCCTTCATCATAAATGTATGTTTACATTTTCATTGGTGTTGATATTACATGTTTATTTCTCTCGCCTTAGTTTGTAAATGTGGGTAGATTAAGGTAACCATTTTGGCTCTCTTGTCATCTGACCATATCTCAGCGATCCTTGCTTCTGAGCTTCAGAGTACACAATTGTATTCGTACCGATTGGTACGGGTTGTTATAATTGCCTTACAGTCGTTGATTGGTGTACTGTCTTTTATTGGATATGATCTGCTCGACTCTCTATACGCTCTATACCGTGGGGATGGTGGTCACTCGTGGTCAGCCGACACAAAGACAGAGAGCACTGAACGGGCTGGTGTACATGTAGTACTAATTATCAGGGCCCGGATTTTGACGACCTAAAAATATTTTAAAAATGATCTATAAAATGACTTAAAACTAATTTCTAAATTTTCTTAATCTGGTAGATGTGGACTGTGTAAATTAGTTTCTAATTTCTTGATTTTATGACACCCGGACATCTCTTTAAACCCACCCCTCTGCATTTCTGAGGCATCAATTTTATGAGTTTACGACATAGCGGTGGCTTTGAAAGCGGAGCGGGACAGTAACGGCATCTCTGGCCGCTTAGAAAGAAAAATAATGTGCCCTCTCACAAACAAATCTATTACATTTAGCGAAAGAGGCTAGAGATACAAAACAAAATTTACTTGAAGAACATAGATTTCCACCTCACGAATGAAATATCTTCAGTTTGATCAATGAATGTCAATTATTAAAAAAAACGTGAAAGATAACCAAAATTGATGTAAAACGTGAAAAAATTTGTAAAAATGACCTAAAACTTGAAACATACAAAATATGAAATTCACATTTTTACGACCAGAGGTTCATAATCGGAGCTTCAGTACTTAAAAGCAACATTTACTACATAAAGAAATAAAGATGACATGTCATCAAAATCCGGGCTCTGCTAATTATACTCAGCAGAAGGAACTGCCGACAAACCTGTTTGTCATCTGTCGCCATTCTCACTAAAATTACAAATTTGGAACAGATTGCTTTTTACTTCAATATTGGGTGTTAGGATTTGGACATAGGAATTTTTTCTAATGTTATGTCAATAGCACCAAAAGCGACCTCTGGGAAGAAATTATTACGCTTTCTGTCCTTAATATGTCTCAGTAAGGACCTATATATATATTGAGATGGGCGGGAACTCCTAAATGGACACTGAGGTCTAAAAACAATTCTGAGGGAGCCTGAGAAGTGCAGTCGATATGGCGACACAGGAAACTTCACCTTTTTTCTATAAAGTTCATTGTCTTCTTGGATTCGCGTCGAGTAATTTGGTAAACTACATGGCATCACTTTTTTATTCCAACCCTGAAGATGGAGAAAGAACTTTCTTCTGAAACGTTACTGGAGGCATCAGATTTCTCCATGCAGTCATCTAACACACTACACGGCTAACATCCCATGTTCTGCCCTGAAGGAGGACCCGAAACGTTTCCAGATATCTGTGAGACACCCCGCTCTTCTGCAACAGACATGGAAGACTAGAAATGATTTAGAACTCTACCATGAATATGTACTGGTTGAGATTCCCACTGCCGACGGCATAAACATGCTTATTGATAACTATTACGTCTCCCCTAACACCAAACTGGAAGTCACTAGTTGCTACTTTCGACACCTTGAAAACAAACTAGACACTAACAATAATCACGTCATATTACTCGGTGAACTCAATGCTCCTGGATTTAACTTGGAGAGTGGGACGCCTCTACCTAAATGTCATTACTACTATAAACTCAAGAGGGATACTACATACACCTCCACGTGTCTTCTTGGTCTAAGTCAGTGCATTGAAGCTGTTGACACTTTTAACATGCTTGACCTACTGCACTCTAATATAAGAAATGCCACTGTGGGACTTGTAAGAAAGAGAGGGTGATCGGGACCAGAGGTGTACAGTTGTTCAAAGGAGCCACAGAATAGGTAATGGGCTTACAAAATTAACCCTTTCCACTCCAAAGTCAGTGAACAATGACATCACTGTGACAGAACAGAAGAATTATTTGTACTGTAAGAAAATTTCAAGCAGCACATATCGAACTTGGACCAATTGATAGCATATGAACAGACACGTTGACAGTGAGCTGGTACATGCTTCTGAAATAGTTACATAGTTAGAAGTGGTAAAAATTTGGAAAATAAATATGTCATATTCAGTAGAACTAACATCTGGATCTTTACATAAAGCTTCTGATCATGTAAGTTTCTGTAATAAATCTGCAAGCAGTGAAAATTTATCAAGTTTTCTTCAGAAATTACAATGAATGTCTGAGAGTAAAAAAAAAGTAGAGCTATCCCTGTACCAGGCTGTGAAGGCCCACAGGTTGTGAGACGTTGAGGGTCCAACACTATCTAGACAATCAGCTCAAAGATGGCGGTAAGGTTGTCAGCTTTACTCGCCGGCCGCGCTTTACTCCCCAGGCAAATTATTTAATTAATTCCTGGTACTCATTTCTGTTAGAGGCTGAGTGAACCCCAGGGCCTGGGAAGATAAAACTGTATTTTAATGCCACTCGCCTGAAATGTTGGAAAATGGAAAATGAAAGAATAAGTATGAATAACATGTTTCATGGAGGGCCTGAGGAAAATCATAAGAAACATGCTGGCTAGCTGGTTTCCCAATTGAGTTTTGAAAGGAAAACTGCGAACAACCACAATGAAACATGTTACTTTACATATCAAATGACGTTGCTCTGGCTGGGTAAAACCTACTTCTGTGGAAGGAGCACATGGAGATTTAACCCTGATAACACTACATCCAACATTAGGCATGATCTTAAGCCAGTTGCACCCACCTCCTCAGTTTTCCAAGTGGCTGAATCCATCAAAGTTTTTCGTATGTTTCACACCACCGCCATATGATCTGTATATACTACAGCTTAACAACTTATATTTCACTACTGGAACAACACTAGCTGATTTGTATAGATCATAGATTGTCATTATGTAGTATCCCTCATCTGCTCATCATACCCATTTGGCTTAAAAAAAATATTTTTCCTGAACAACTGTCTTTGAATTTTATGACATACAGATAACACTACTATTAACTGCACTGTAAAGCAAGAACTTGATTATGTGGATGTAATTTATCTAAATTTATGACTAACTGTTGTTTTGTGAAACATATTTATCATTATTATTGGAGGGGGTNAAATAGCAAGGTTTAGTAATGTTCAACAAGTATTTTGGTATATTTAAACATCGTACACTTATGTAAAACGTTGAATATAAAAAGACTGTTAGCAATGGATCCATTGTGTAATGCAGGTTACTAACGAACACCTGAAATTGTACATTCTCTTGTTTTGTGAACACCAGACAATGAACACAATCCAAAAACCCAGCAAGTGATTCTGAGTGATATACAATACCAAGTTTAAATTCTGAATTTTGGTGAATGAAGCGTAAGCCAGAAACATTTTTTTCTTCTCCTTCAGTTAAGGTACAGGCTTCTATGTCACGTTCAGAGTCTCACTGTTATCCTGCTCATTTGCTTTCTCGGTCACACTTCTTATTCCCCGAGGTCTGTACCGTTGTCTCTTCATCCATCCTTTCCACATGGCTCTGCATGTCAGTCCCTCTGCTACATCAGCTACACCAAGTGGCTGTTTCGCCGCAAACAGCATGTGCTCACAATGTGATGTAAAATTTACGATATATTAAAACAGTTTCTGCACTAGTGGGACACAAGGTCTCAAAAATAACAACTCCCATTAATGATTACTAACTCAGCTCCTTGGAATTACTTTTGTAGCAGTAATTAAACTGGACACACATACTGCAAAACCATATTTCTTGGAAGAAGACAAGCTTTGTTTCAGTCTGGTGGTAATACAGGGTTTGATAAAACTGGCTGGATGCAAGTCACTGCTCTCGAGTATATACACACAGCATAATGTACTACCCCAATGTATATAACAGGGGAACCCTGACTTACTGACCATCAGAGACACATTTGGGTTGCTTCAGCAGGATGGGATCAACAACAAATGCCAGTTCCAGACAATCATATTCATATTCAACCATATCAGCAGAGTGCTGTCCCAGCACATTAAAGCCTCCAAACAAATTGTCCAATTTCCTCTGGCCGGCCAAAGATAGCATGGGCCTAAGGACACTGGGTGTATACAGTATCCCACGCGAGTGCGGCAAGGTCTATACTGGGCAGACTGGCCGCTCCATGGACATGAGGTTGAAGGAGCATCAGCGGCACATC
>NW_019739230.1:0-845 GCF_002891405.2 Cryptotermes secundus
GCAACGCAAACTAGCAAGTTAGCAACCCAAATCTAGCAATCTAGCAAGTCGAAGCTAGCAAGCAAACATCGAAAGCTAGCAAGCAAGGAAAGCAAAGCAAGCAAGCAAGCAACGAAAAATTCTCAAGCTAACAACGCAAAGCTTGCAAGCTTGCAACGTAAAGCTAGCAAGTTACAACGAAATTCTAGCAAGGTAGCCTCACAAATCTAAAAATTTAGCAACGCAAAGCTAGAAAGCTAGCGACGCACACCTGGGAAGCTAGCAAAGCAAAGCTGGCAATATAGTAAAGCAAAGCTAGCAAGCTTGAAACGCAAATCTAGGAAGCTAGCACGCATATCTAGCAAGCCAGAAACGAAAATTTGCAAGCAGCAAATGCAAAGCAAAGAAACAAGCAAGCAACGCAAACCTACTAAGCTAGCAAGGCAAAACTAGCAAGCTAGCAACGAAAGCTTGCAAGGAATATGAGCAAAGAAAGTCAGCAAGCAAGCAACGCAAATTTAGCAAGCTAGCCACGCAAATCTAGCAAGATTGCAACCCAAATCTAGTAAGCTAGATACGCAAAACTGGCAAGCTAGCAATGCAATGCTGGCAAGCTAGCAAACTAGCAACGTAAAACTTTCAAGCTATCAACGAAAAGCTAGCAAGCTAGAAAAGGGAAGCAAGCAATGTAGCAAAGCAAAGCAAGCAACCTAGCAAAGCAAAGCAAGCAAGCTAGCAACGCATAGCTAACAAGCTAGCAAAAGCAAAACTACATAGCTAGCAACGCAAAGATAGCAAGCTAGCAACGCAAATGNGAGCAGCGCAAAACTAGCAAGTTAGCAACGCAAATCTAGCAAATTAGGAAG
>NW_019739231.1:0-2496 GCF_002891405.2 Cryptotermes secundus
CGTCGGCTAACACCACAGCTACAACGTTCCAAATCCCAGATGAATGTTTTCTTCATAGTCACAGCCGTGAAAACCTCAAATCATATTTTCCCTTCCACCCTGAAGATGGAGTCGATATGTTCCTCCGAAACGTCAGATAACACCACATTTACACCGTGCAAGATCCCAGAAGACTACTTTCTTAAGAGTGACCGCTGCGAGAACCTCAAAACTTATTTTTCTTTTCTCCTTGAAGATGGAGGCGATACGTTCCTCCGAAACGTCGGCTAACTCATCTACACGGGTCCACATTCCAAAAGACTGCTTTCTTCATTAACCGCCGTGAAAGCCTAAAAACTTTTTTCTTCTAACCTGAAAGTGGAGGCGATACGGTCCTCCGAAACGTCGGCTAACACAACATCTACAAGGTGCCATATACCAGAAGAATGCATTCTTCATAGTCACCGCCGTGAAAACCTCAAATCTTCTTATTTATCCTTCTACCCTAAAGATGGAGAGGATATGTTCCTTCGAAACATCGGATAACACCACATCTTCACGGTGCCACATCCCAGAAGACTGCTTCCTTCTTAATCACGGCCGCCAAATTTTCAAATCTTATTTCTCCTTCCACCCTGAAGATGGACGCGACATGTTCCTCCAAAAGTCGGCTTGTAGCATCAAACCAACGGCGAACCACATGTTGCCGGCCCCAGCATTGTCCAATATCCACCTGATTATTTTATAAAAATATGTATGAAGTAAACAAGTGTGGACTTGGTCCACCGAACCTATGTCCTGTAATTTTCCATACTAAGACAATGTAAAAGGCAAGACTCAGTGCATAAGAGGGAGGTATGACGTCAGTTACCGGATGTCAAATTGTTTATAAACTCTCCGTAATCACAGGAGAGGGGGATACTTTTCGAAGACTTCGTGCGGGCCGTCTCTATGCGACGCAGCTCAGCGAAGTGGACTTAGAAAATTTCAGCTCGCAGGGTTCTGGTCTTGCCTTCTTATAATCACTGGTGGTTGTATAAATTTCATCCTGTTACAAGCAACACAGCGCCAGGCAACAAGGGTGCTTATTACGTGGCCGTTTGCTGTATTGTCCGATCGAGGCTACATGAGGAGCAGCGAAGGCTATTCACAGTTAGTCCTCGAGCTACCTCCGAGTTAGTTCCGAGTTAGCCAGCAACCAGTCAGTTGTATTGTGGCATTTGGAGTGTAGTATTTGTGATACTGCAGAAAGCAGTAGTTCTAAAACTGTCAGTTGTGTGATTGTAAGTGCGAATGTGAAATAAAATTCGCTATATCAAATACGGCGTGAAGTTATTTGTTGCGTTATACGCCCAATATGCGGCAATATAATACACCTATATATACCTATACTATATCAGTAATAGTACCCGTTTCCTGTGTATTTTATTCCATAGTCCATTGCATCCTAGCGTTAGGCAATGGCATTTATTTAAATATACATGAGGAATCAATGTTTATTCCAGCAGTAGTACTCTTCAGCAGTGTAAAAGGAATTGGTGATAAGAAACTTCTTAAACACCACTTTAAATCCAGGGATGTCATAAGATAATTGTTTAAGCTCTGGAGGGAGGTGGTTATAAAGTTTGATACCAGAATACCATTCACCTTTCTGAAATATCGTTAAGTTTACCACCTGAAGATGCAAGTCATGATTAAATCTGGTATTACGGGTGTGGACATCAGAGTTTGTTACATAGCAATCACTATTCTTGACAACCGACATAAGTAAGGAAAATATATATTGCGACTGAAGTGGCAGTATATGTAACTCCTTAAATAAATTACGGCACGAATCTACATTACGCGAATTGCTAATAATTTTTATTATTCTTTTCTGTATTTGAAATATGATTTTTGCATGAGCCAAATTCCCCAAAAATATTATGCCGTAAGATATTATTGAATGAACTAGGGAGAAATAAACAGTTTTTAGGCACTCCAAGGATAAAAGAGGTTTTAATACTCTAATTATATAGGATGCCTTATTTAATTTGGGTATCATTTGGTCAATATGGGTTTGCCATGACAATTTATGATCAATAACCAAACCTAGAAATTTTGTAACCTCCATATTAGTTATTTGTTTATTCCCACATAGTATATGTAAATCTAAAGCTCTTGTGTTTTTAGTAACAAATTGTAGAAAGTAAGTTTTTGTAGGATTTAGTAGTAATAAATTACTACTAAACCATTTATTTAATTTTTCTAAAACTATATTTATATCTTTTTCAAATCTTGGGGTGTCAGGATTAGTAATTATTAGACTTGTGTCATCCGCAAACAAGACTGGATAGGATACATCAGATATGGCATTAGGCAAATCATTGATATATAAAAGGAAAAGCAAGGGACCAAGTATGGATCCTTGAGGGACTCCTACGGTAACAGGCTCCCATTTAGAGTAGAATTTAATTGAGTCAGAAACAACTATTACTCTCTGGTATCTATCTGATAAATAGGATCTAATTACATCAT
>NW_019739231.1:5514-7046 GCF_002891405.2 Cryptotermes secundus
ATCTTCTGAATTCAATGTCTCTATTATAATTTCTGCACTTTCTAGAGTATTTTCATCATTCCACCACTTAATATTGCTTTCTACAAAAGTATAGTTATTTCCTTCTTCATCTCTCACTTCATAGACAATATTATTTTGTAAGTTGTCACCACTCTCAATGTCATGGTTAGCTTTTTCTAACAAATCTTTTTCTTTAAAACTGCTATCGTTCGACTCCCTGAGTAGTTCAGAAGACTGTCTGTCATCTGAAGGAAGCTCATCACTTTTTGTATCTGTATCTGCTGTCACCGGTGATGTCCCCCTTCTTCACCACATATCATCATCTTTCCTTCACAGCAGAGTGGGCAGCAGGATGAATTTCTGTTCTGGCTGTTAACATCCATTTCCTTATATCTCTTGCTATTCTGAATATCTGAAGATGAACTATGCAGCTTTACGTTTTCATCTTTGAATTGCACACTTCCACCAGTCACTTCTGAATTAGATTCAGCTTTGAAAATAGAATTCCTGCCCCAAACAGATGCTGAAACTGACCCTCCAGGGAACTGGGACCTGAAAATAAAGGATCAGCATTGCTAGCACATAATATGAAACAGATGAATATTGATACTTTCTTTCTAAGAGTACATATCCGCACTTTTAGGAAATGTTATGTTCTGAATGTTTCTAGGCTTTCTTGGGGGACTGTGTAACACTCACAATATACAGTTTATTGAATCTTTTGTGTGCCATGAGCCACTTACATCAGCTCAGTGTACTGCCATTGCTGTAGAGCTAGGCTTCGTGTTAATTAATTTCTTAGTACAGATTTTTTTTTTAAATAGATGGCATTAAGTGGGATACATTACTGAAAAGAACAATGTTTCAAATCACCTATATCTGTGGTTCTTTGAAGGTAAACTGGGGAAATGTTGTAGGTTTCCCTGAGCAACTGCGCTTACTCTAAGAAGCTTTAGCATTTCTGCAGGTAGTTCTAAGGAAAGCCTTGGCAGCTGAAGGGTTAAAAAAAACATCTGTATAACATATTTTTCCTTCTGTCATGGACACCTTATTCCACTATATGTTTTAACCCCTGGTAAGACTCATCATCAAGTGGTTACAACATTACGGTCTATTATTAAGTTACATCTGATTCTTATTGGGAGCTGAAACATGTAGAAGGACACAGCAAAAGAACAAGATATGGTGTATTGATATTTTCTGTAAAGTAAATTGTATGCTGTGTGCCAAATGCAACAGGATGCCACAATTCAAGATGTTATGTATGAATGTTACAATGCTACAATTTCCAGTATTCATATTTAACACAAAGCATATGTATGACATAACACAGATATTTAAACATTCCCTACTAGAGATACTGATATAGAAACTATGCTGCTTCTGAATTTTATAATTGTATTCTTTGTAGCTGATCACACCTCTTTCCCCACAGTTGTGCAACATTCATATGATAGTCTGAGTGTTACACTGCTTCAACACTCTGACGAAAACAGGATGTAACACTTCCAGTTTATCTTAAGAATAATGTC
>NW_019739232.1:0-438 GCF_002891405.2 Cryptotermes secundus
AACTTACACCATCGTCACACACAGTTTTTGCGGCTGTCAAGAGATCAACACGAGGAGTCTTTCTGTGTTTTTGACAATATACCTTATAGTTTGCCTTATGTGGCTTTCGTCATGTAAAAGCGTAATGTACCCGTTACCAACATACTGATCGTTACTGATGTGCCAGCATAAACCTACCTTTACTGAAACGTACGTACGTCTGTAATATTATTCCAAAGGTGAAGCATAATAGATCATTGAAGGTCGCAGTGCGAGGGTCAGTTTTATGCCTCACCCCTCATACTATTACTCATACGTACGTCTGTAACAGTATGCGCGAAAACGTGGATTCTGTTCAAAACCACTGCGAGGATTGGCAGTGCCGCGCCATAGCTCAAGCGGCTAGTCGCTGGCGTCGCTGGCTTCCCACCGCGGCGGCCGGAGTTCGATCCCGGGTCT
>NW_019739233.1:0-6242 GCF_002891405.2 Cryptotermes secundus
ATCCTGGATAAAACTTCGGAACAGCTGCCGGAGGCGGAAACCCTCAAGTCTAAAACGCTTAAAGCCTACGCACGCATGAAGCTGCGGTCTAACGACAGGAGGAACAAACGTAAAACTGGGACAACGAAATGGAGGCCCCAGCTTAACGAGAAGGTGCTCGTACGGTGCCAACCTACTTCAGATGCGTCGCAGGGCGTCACCGGGAAATTCCAGCATCCCTTTGATGGTCTGTTTATCATAAGCAAATTTATACCCCCTAGTATGTACGAGGTCTCCGACGGCAAGGGAAAACTAAGAGGAATGTTTAACTTGGGCCACCTTAAGCTTTACTTGGACAGCGTGGACTAGTGTTAGTATAATGGCCTACTGGTCAAGAGGGAAGTGATGATAAATTTGTAGTAAGGACGAATGAATCCAGTTGAATTTCTTGGTATCAAGAGGTCAGGCAGTTAAATTATCCGAAATTTGAGGGATTGTGTATGGGAAGAGTTGCTCAGTAATTGCTGCGCTAGGGTGATGGCTGTGTGAATACCAACTTTCTATGTAGGCCTGCGCGCCTTTGTATGGAAATACTTGTAAAAGGGATAACAGAGAAGACTTGTAAATGTGTAACTTTCAATCGGTTTCGGCAAGGAGTGAATGAGGAAAGGCAGGAGAAAGTTTGAACTCATAGGTCTGAAAGAGAATGGGCGAGGGAGAGAGAATTAAGTTTACGCTCGCCTAAATTCTAATGGTAGGAACCAAGGTCAGCGTGCCACCGAAAAAATGTTACATACTTGTATGGGTATGTTAGGACAATGAGAATGTTAGCCTATATGAACCGAATTGTAGGAGATGAGTTGCCAGCAAAGTGTAAGACCTGGTAGTGTGAAACAAGCTGTAAATCTGAGGTGACAAAGCAACTTAGGGAGTGAAGTATTGTCCAGTGAGGCCCATAAATGTGGCAATGTGCGAGTGAACCAGAAGTGAACTTCAAGAAAGTGGTCAGAACAATGGTAGCGACATGAGCAACAACAGGACTGGAACGGGTAAAAACTAGAAGTGAGCCAATAAACAATTTTAGTTGTAAAATGTAAGTTTCAAAAGTCTGAGAAAATGTATTGGAGTCAAAGAAAGAGACAACAAGGCACTTTGAATTGTCAGCCCTTTTAAGTATTATCTCAATGACTGTGTGAATTTTCATTTCTGTTATGTTAACTGAATGGTACTGTTTGCAAGGAAAGGGGGCAAAAGCCACCTAAATTTTCAGATGTGTTGTACATGGTAGGCCTCTTGCTATTGCTGCCAGCGGTGGACCATACGGTCAATTAAGGTATTGTCTATTTACATTTAGTGTGTATTTGTTCTAGATGTAAGCATTGGTGTAGAAATGGAGGAGAAACGGCAGTAAGACGAAATCTTGACTTATTCAGGCTGCGCCAGAATAGCCATTATTTCGCTTGGGAGGTTGTAACTGTCCAGTTTATGGGAAGGTCAATTGATGTTTTGTGTATGGTTAGGGTTTGTGAAATTCCTCACTTTCGCCTCACAATTTGGAATCTCCCCCCTGAGACAAGCAGCAAGTGGCTTGGGTCAAGCTTGAAGCCAGCTGCCCTTTCGTAAATCAGTTAATTTAATGCGTAACAAGGCCGGGTCCTTTAGAAATTCTAAACTTGACAGGGGAAGTCATAAATTTAGCAGCGTCTTTTCCTGCTAACCCAAAATCTCAGTTTGACAGCCACACAGCAGGTGGCAAAGTTCACCCCTAAACTATACACTAGTGGATATTCGCTTTCCTAATTGGAGGAGAATGATAAGCAACCACCCAATCTGCTCAGTCCAGCCAATCATCGTCTGAAGTGGGAGGTCCTTGCCCGAATTTTGGGGTAACCAGGGCAAGTATTTACCATTCAGAGGGTGCTTGGCAAGGGGACTTTGAAAGTTACGTTCACCGGGGGTACACGTGTTCGGATCCCCGTAAACACGCCGGTGGTAACTATTAAGTGTGCGTCCCCAGACCAGTAAGTAGGCCTACCTCCACGAATTTGCGAAGGGTAACAATACTGGCTGTTTCTGATTAATTAGTGCAAATTAAATAAAGACTCCTTACAGTTAATTGGCGTTGAGGTGATTTCCCTACGCCTAAGCCCCACTAATCACCCAAGTCGTGGCCAATCAACACGCCCTGAAAGGAATCGAATTGCTCTACCGGAGCTAGCAGAACCGAAGAAGAACGGTTATACTTCTTGCTTTATTGTCTGATTTAGTATGCTTAGTATTAACATCACACCATGTAGGGGATAATGATGTTTCGTCAGAAGTTATACCAGGATTAAATCTAACCTCATTTCCTGTATGAATCATATTTATTTCACTATATAAAAGTTTGATTGCCAATTTCAGTGAATTTAACTCAGACAGCGTCTCTTGAAATTGTTCTTCTAAATATATATACTTCAGACAGTGGCCAGCATATGGTTCTTCACGATTATACCGAAAGTTATCAGAGCCACATTCCTTCGAAGTATCAGCAGCCACCATGTTGATTATACATTATAATTATATATACATTATACATTATCCTGGATAAGCGAGAGTTGAGTGTAACGCAGTGTGTAAAAGCGTAATAATGACATTTAAACTTTTTGATCTAAACATTAAACACATGTTTAACTTCATGAACTTAATTTAGTGTGTAAAAGAGCTTACACATTTTTAAGAGGTCTAGAAATGGCTGAACTATGTGAAGAAACACTGCAAAATCAAAGAAGAAATACTGTTGAATCATTAGTGGAGAACAAATATACTAAGAGTCCAAAATAAATGTCTAGAAGAGTGAAGATGGACAGGGAACATTGAAGTTAGAGAAAAAGGATTAGAAATGTGAAAAGGAGTGAGAAGATTCATCACATAAAACTACTGGATGCAAATAATCAGCATGCTCTAATCATGTGTTAAACTGTGACTACTGCTGTGCAAGATATTGAGGATATGAGTTACATGCAATGAATAATAAATAAACTGTATACAAGAGTACAGCTCAAATGGCCATTGACATCAGTGTGCACTGAGATTAACCCTTTACAGTTTTATGTCTATATATAATTGATGTGGTGACAGCGTTTCCACAGTTAAGCATCAGCATAAGATCGATAATTTTCTTTCATGTTTCTGTAGCCATATGTCACTACTGGCCACTGTATACTGTGCTAATGCATTCATGAATTTTCTTTTCTTAATTGTAGGAAAGAAAGATATTGTAAACACAAAAAAGGCCTAGGCAGTGCCCATCCGGCCTACTGTAGCACATTCTTATAAACATTTTATTCTATAATAGCGGTAACCCTGCAATTGTTAATATAGATCTTGACTTAAATTTGTGAGTACACTGTTAATAATCAGTACAATTACTTCTTTTACTTTTCTTACATATCTATTTTATATAAATATAGGAATGTTGTTTAAGAAGTAACAGACGCCTTGCAGAAATCTTTTTTCTTCTAGCCTTAAGAGCTCTGTAACTGATTTTGGGTAATGCTTTTTGCTGTTCTCAGACAAAATGTCCATCATTGTAGCCCTTTGATCCTCATACTGTTTACAGTCCCAGATGATATGTTCCTCCATTTGCAGCCCGTCACCACATTCGCATTCGGCCATGGACACAATATTGAATCTGTTTAGGCTTGCTTCAAGACTGGTGTGTCCCGCTCCCATACGGTTTATTGACACAAAGGCGCGGCAGTTCATTTTTATCTGTTGGAACCACGGAGACGAGCCATTCCTGTAGTACCTTTCAAAGTAGCTTTCTCCTCTGTCCCATTTGGTGTTTTGAAAAAACTGTGAAGTTCTTGTAAGATTTGAGGCTTTCACGGCGGTGACTATGAAGAAAGCAGTCTTCTGGGATTTGGCACCGTGTATATGTGGTGTTAACCGATGTTTCGGAGGAACGTATCGCCTCCATCTTCAGGGTAGAAGAAAAAATATAAGAAATCTGCAAGCGAGGAGACCGTGAGAACCGGTAAAAGCAGACTATCGGTTAACACCACATATACACGGTGCCAAATCCCAGAAGACTGCTTTCTTCATTGTGAAGTTCTTCTTTGTCGTTCTTTTTCCACTGTGTTTTAAGATCTGCTACTAGTAATAGTAATTTATTATTCAATAATTAACAAAAAACAATGAAGTGGGGGATCAGATTATTTGTGTTAGATGACAGTGACACTGGTTATGTATCATTCCTCAATATAAAAACATACAAGTGATGTATGTAACTTGCCATGCTCTGAAAAACTGTTCACTTCAAAAATATTTCATTCCTTGATGGACCAAATAGGACACAGTGTGACAGATACAGTAGCGTTCACTTGGCCCAAGGATTAGAAAATCGAAAATGCTACACAACAGGCACTATTATTGCTGGTAGAATTGGCAGTCCAAAACCAGTGAAGTGGGGGCCATGGGGAAAATGATGAAGGGTGGTGACACTTGTGCTTACAGGTCAGGAATGCCCTGATAATGGGCTGGAAAGACATGAGAGTGGTGCACATGATGTTTACATATTGTGACACATAAGTGGAAAAAATGGTGACCATTCAGAAAGGGGACAACAGAAAGAAATTCAAAAGCCATTGTGTGTACTTGACTATGCAAAGCATATGGGTGGGGTAGATTGTCAGTGATCATTATTGTACCACATATGCTTTCATTTGGAACTCTTGAAGGGGTGAAGGAAACTCTTTTTCTGGTGGAAGTGTGCATTGTAAATTCATACATTTTGTACAGCAGCAATAAACACGGGTGGGAGTGAAACAAATGTCACATGTCAAGTATCAGTGAGCTCTTGTTGAAAATCTAGTAGGCCATGTGTGCAATCCAAGAAGGAAGTCACATCTGGCAACAGCAGACTGAGAAGAGAGACTAAATAAAGCTCCTCACGTCCTCTACCATTAGGACATGAAGAAACACAAAGACTGCATTGTGTGCAGCAGTCAGAAAGTCAAGGGAGCCAGAAAAGAAACCTATATAAATCAACTGGCCATGTGTCTTGGGGAATGTTTTGAAAGATATCACACTCTCAGGAACTTCAAAACGTTTTAGTGTAGGTCCCATAGTTTTTCAGGTTTTATTGTTTGTGTGCATAGAAGAGTAAATTCTAGTTATAAGAAGAAAGGAATATGTATGTGCTTTCTACTAGTGAACAGTAGACATTTGTGCCCATGAAATGCAACTGCCCCTGTCCACAAACTTGATGTCATACATCCCTACAGAGTGGAGAATTTGTCTTCTTGTATTGTACCAGTAAGTAAACTTTTTACTTTCTTCACTGTATGCCTGTGTTGCACCCAATTGTCAGGCAAAACAGTTCAAGTAGTGACTCTGTGGGCATTTAAATCGCCTTCATGTCCTGGCTGCCAAAATGTCTAATAATGAGATATATGGAAAGAGTTAAAACACCACCTGGAAATGGTCCATACTGTTTCTGGATACACAGCCAAATTTAGTGTCTTGTCTCATGGCTATATCCAAAGAAGGCAAATAAGCCAGGATGTGACATGGACAAATTTGAATTTACAATTTTTCTGAAGCAAGAACAAAATGTCTTGAAAACCTGTCAGGCCAGGGAATATGGCCAGATTGATGCAACAATTGGCCCAGGTGCTGCAATAAGTTAACCTATTTGTTGTGTCATGTAGACGAACGCATCATATAAACTGTGCTAATCGAACAGTGAATGTGTTAATGGTATTTGTGGAAGACTCAGACTGAGACAAGAGATGATGTAATGCGTTTACATCAGGAACAGAGGTTGCTGCAATATTTGTTGGAGAAGATGGAGATCCTTCTGTGTATCCTTTACCTTTCTTGTGCAGAGAGGGTGATTGTCACTAGAAACTGCAGCATGTAGTAGGGAGAAGAGGAACTGCAAGCTGTGATAGATGACAAAGTTCAAATTCTCTGTTTGTAGACTTATGTTGAGACCTGGATTTAGCTTAGTTCATAATAGTGGGAGATCATTTCAATTGAATTGAATTGAATTTATTTACATTCTATAAATCCTAAGCAGGTTAGTACCTTTGGATACAGAACAAGTCAAAATGTTACATACATAAGTACAGGCAATTTTAGCTTAAAAATTAATATAACTTAATTTTACATCATTCTCTATTTACATTGAAGTATTCATCTAAAGAGTAGAAGGAATGAGCATGTAGATAATTCTTTAACTCTGATTTAAACTTTTTAGTATCATTGCCCAAGTTTTT
>NW_019739233.1:6444-28245 GCF_002891405.2 Cryptotermes secundus
GCTTAGGCTTAGCCTCTAACACAGGCTGATCTATAGCGTCACCATCAGTCTGAGGCCCTAGCATAGCTAGAGGTTCAAATCGATTGGTTAAAGCTAACTTAACATCTAGTGAAGAAGGAACTTTTTTAAGTTTTCTTCGGTAGTTGGACACACTCCTAAATTCTTCAGGACAATTATCTACTAAATTTAATTCCCCTTTTAAGAGGTCAATCTCAGTTCTTGCAAGTTCCAGCTCCCTTTTCAAACTCAAGATAGTCTCCTCTTGTTTCTTTATTACCTTGGCTTGTGTAAAGATTGAAAGACTCAGATTAAACTATTTATGCCATGTTCAAGAAATTCTACAAGTGCAGATGTATTGTGGACTATTAGGCACAATAGATCACTGTGGTCGCCAAGAAGGCCCACCCCTTATACATTCATTCATTCATTGTGGACTATTAGATGCAGTAGAAGCAAGAGCTCAGAACCACAGCTTGAGAACCAGGAAGAAGAAGATTCTGCCTTTGGCTTACCAGGGGAATGCAAGATACATGCAACAAAAAAGCTATCAGAATAATATGGCAATTGTGCAGAAGTTTGTGAGACTTAGTTTACTTGTTACTTTTACTTGCAGTCCTGCCTGACCAGAGATTGTGAATGCAGTACAAGGTAAGCAGTGATCTGAACACAGACCAGACATAACTTTGGAAATGTTCAAAATAAAACTTTCAGAACTGCTGGGCAACATTCCCAAGTGCAGTCTTTGTGCTACTGTTCATCCACATGATCAAATTGAGAAATATAGACAACCAGATACACATATACACCTTACTTTGTCTATAGATTATGAAATAAGCACAAAGGATGGTATTAGTTCAGTTGTAAATGCAGAGTTACCATGCTCACAGACAAACAAGATTGTTCAAAATCATCACAAAATGCATGTTACATGGTCCCTGGAGCACATTCAACACACCGTCTGTGCATGAAGGAAGAATGTGTATGCCCTAAGATATTTCTGACTGAGTTCAAAGGTGCAACAGACAAGAATGGCCTGAAATATAAAGTAGAACCCACTGTTAAAGTAGGGAAGTATTACATGGACAGTAAGGGGTTTGTACCTTATAGTCCATGGGTGTACACATTAATGTGGAAGTGTATACATCCAGGAAGAGAGTGAAGTACCTCTGTAAATATTTTTACAAAGCCTGCCATGATTCAGCATCTGTAAGATTTCAGATGTCTAGTACTGATGGAGCTTTGGTCTATGGTGAGATTCAGACTATCTCACATGGATCATATGTTAGTGCACATGAAGCATTGCAACATTTGAATGAGTTTTCAGTGTTGAAAAAATCAAATTCAATTACAAGATTGGTAATGTATCTGCTCGATCAGCAACAAGTGATCTTCAGAGAGGACAGAGAGGAAAAGGTCTTGCAGTGGGAAATGTCTACAAAGATCATGCTTGAGCCACTGTTTGAATTAAACAACAGATTTGCAATAATCATAATTCAGATATGCAGAGATACCATTATCTGAATTACTTAGTGACAAAGATGGTTCAGGTAATTGAAAATTAAGATAATTTGATTAAATTGTTATCCACAAAAACACTATTATAAGACAATTATGATGTACGATAATGATAATGATAAAAAAAGAAGTTCTGGGAAGAACTATTAACCTACTTTCCTTTCACTGTAATTTTAGTACAGTGGAACCTCACTTAATGAGAACCTCTCATAACGAATAATTCGCATAATGAGCAAAACAAAGTGTAAAAAAATGACTTGCTTAACGAGCGATGTTTTGCATAACAAGTGACGACAGGGGAAGTCCCGGATTGTGCGCTTGCTACATCAGTCTGTGTTTAGGACTCGTTCCTCTAGCATCTTAGTGTCACTTGTGATCACACCTTTTTCCAAACTTGTGTTCAGACATTATTTGTAATTTTTTTGGTGCAGAGTTTAATAAACCTTGCAAAAATGTCCCCGAAGAAAAAGCCGCAAAAAGACAGTCATAAGAGAATAAAAATAACCGTAGAAATGAAACGTAAAATCATTGAAAAGTGAGAATGAGGTGTGAGCGTGGCTGATCTAGCATGCACATACAGTCGGTCTACATCAACAATTTGCACTATCCTCAAGAACAAGGGCAAGATTAAGGAGATAGATGCTTCACAGGGAGTGACAAGAATATCTACGCAAGGAGTTGTCACCTATTTAAGGCTTGAGGTGGGTCATAAACTGTAGAATCACAGTCCATGGCCCACCAGCAGCCTCTTTAGCTTGTTTGCTGTAAAGTTCTCATGTAGCCAGTGACTTTCATACACACATTAAGGATCACAAATTTTAATTGTAATTTTACTTTTTTTTTCATGTATCCTTTTGTGTAATTATATACGACTCTTTATTATTTCATGCATCCTGTTGTGTTATTATATTCAACTCATTATTACAACTCTCTTGTATCGACTTCCCTACACATACATCACCAAATCAGTTGTAATCTGTATTCCCTACAAAACGGACATAAATACATCGTACGATGAGGTACCAACCAAACAATTAGTGTTAAAACTATACTTCACGGGCCTCAAAACAGTTTATCATATAAAAGTCTAGAATAAAGCAAGTCCATGGGAAAATACAAGATTGCAACAACTGACTTTGTGATATAGATTATCACTTGAATAGTTTTAACTTTATTTTGCAAAATAACTCTTTTTTTATAATAAGCTTATATTTCATTGTAATTTTTATACCATGTGTTTTATAATGTGATAATTGTCAAGTATCCAGACTTACTACTGAATTGCAGTTCACTACTGTGTAAACATGATGATCATGTATTTGCCTGATGATGGCTATGAATAGCCAAAACATGTAGCAAAGCCACTTTATCCTTGAACACTGTATTATTGTGTTGTGACAGACGTAATAAAGAGTTGTTTGTAATTTTACTGTTGTGTCACATATTTGTGACTAGACACAATGTTTGGAATTGTAATTGGATTTATTGAAGGCTTATTACTCATGACTGCAAGTAACTATAACAGTTTCATGCCTCTACACTGTACAAATCAACTACTGTAAGCATTAAAGTTTCTGTGTTGTCACCAGGCATTACTAGGTATTGGCTCCCAACAGTGGGTATCCCTCTGCTTCCATGCTTATGTCCTTGCCAGCAGACAACTGTCTTGCAGGTGATGCTCAGATGCCATCAGTTGGCCTGTAGGCTCCCAACAGTGGGTATCCCTCTGCTTCCATGCTTATGTCCTTGCCAGCAGACAGCTGGCTTGCAACTGATGTTCAGATGCCACCAGTTGGCCTGTAGGCTCCCATTATATACTTGACCTTGGCACAGACCACAGAGGAAACACCACTTCCAACCATGCTTCCATTGTTGTATGCATATTTGTTGCTGCAGATACATGTTTAGTGTGCTGTTGTCTAGCAATGGCTGTCTCTTCTGGTGCTACCATTCCATCCTTCAGCTGTAATGTTACATTGCTCCCTCTTTAAAGACTGCTCATCCATAGTAGCATATAGATGTGTTGCCATTTCTTCTTCTGGTCTGTGGGGACAGAGCTTTTGATAGTGGCCACTGCTTCTACATTGCTGGCACATTAAACCATAGGTAGTCTTTTCTTTTGCTTAAAAGGGTGCCGGTTTCTCCATAATATCCTGTCACTCATTTTCCAGAGCCCAGTGGAAGACCCGACTGATAACTTTACAATTTCCAACTGTAGGGTCTGCTTGAGGGTCTCATTGGATGTCCTCTTGCCCCCCCCTCCAGAAGTAGCTGCTGTTTTATGCCATAGTCTCTTATGCCATCAATGGATACATTTCCTGGTCTCTTATGAATGTGGTTCTTATGTCATGCAGGAGAGGTACAGTGGGTTGTTCGTTTGATGGCAGTGGCATACTGCTGCAAAGGTTCACCATTGTCTTGGGCCTGTGTCTGTAGTTAATCATGGTATGCTATGGGCAGATGCTGGTCCTCTAATCGGTCCTCGGTTGCCTTGATAATTTCCTGTACATCACTACTTTTGGGACTGCATGTATAACATTGGAATGCTGGTTCTGCAGTTCAGTTAGCATATTCATGGCTTTTACACATCTGGCCTGGTTATGGTGCTCTGCTACAGCCTCTGTCTTTCCTTGATTGACTTCAGTTTTCTCATATGACTGTCACCTTTTCTTGGCTTACCTTCGTTGTTTTTATTTCTTCTTGGTTGTCCTTATGGCTTTAAGATCACTTATTACCATTTGTTGGCTGGGCTGCAGTTCCTTATGACAGCTTTCAGATCATCCATGTCTTCTGTAGTGAGCCATGAAATTGGTTCCAATACGGTCAATCCAACCAATTGAATATATCCTGCTCCTGGCACCAGTTGTCATGTGTTAGTGACTATACATGGGGTCTGTATTGGTAACTGGATTTATTGAAGGCTTATAACTCATAACTACAGGTAACTATAACAGTGTGACAGATCTACACAGTCTACAGATCACTACTCCAAACATTAAAGGTTCTGTGTCTTCCCAGTAATGGCTATCCCTCTGCTTCCAAGCTCACGTCCTTGCTTGATGGTGGCTGGCTTGTGACCAACACTCAATTTCCACTGATTTGCTCTTAGCCTCTTGTTATATAACCCCAGCATGAACTGCAGGTGTTATGTCACAATATTGTCACATGTATGTGTGACTATAGACGGGGTTTGCATTAGTGGATAGATTTATTGACCACTTACAAGTTGTAACTACAAATATTTATAATGTGATTGCCATATCCACACTTTACAGTTCACTAGAACACACAGTCTGGTGTTATCAGTCAGTTATTAGACACTTCCTGGTAACAGCTGCAACAGTGGCTATTCCCCTGCCTCCAGCTTGAGCCCTCTCTTCACAGACTCCTCTGCAGAACTGCTTGTCCCTTACTTATAACATCTCAGCATGGACCATGCAGAAAACACAGCTCTTCCACTGTTGTAGTCCCACTGTTGCATTATTATGAATCTGCAGCTTAGCAACGGGCGTTGTTCCATTGCTTGTTTTGTGGCAACGTGTTTACCGAGCTGATGTTTTTTAGGAACATGTCACCTCCATATTCAGGGTTGAAGAATAAGCCAAGCTGCTCTGCTTGCTACTGCTTCACACTGGGTTCTTGCTTGGCTTATTCTGTGACCCTGAAAATGGAGGTGACCTGTCCTTCTGAAGCATCAGTTGATTTTCAACAGACTACAAGGTGGTTATATCCCAGAAGATAGAACCCTTCTTAAGCACCGTTGTGAGCATCTCAAATCTTACGTTGTTATAGGTTATTTCTTGCATGGGTTGAATGCAGGAAAACATTACTCTTAATTGAGAGCTGTTGTATATTAGGTGTGGCATATTTGTTGGTTGAGAGGAGACTGTGTCCCTCCACATTTATTGGAATGGTTTTATATCTCTATAAATGTCGCTGTTTTAATATAATAAGCACAGTGCGTAGCATGTGTATGATAAGGTGGCTTCTGATAAGGTATGACATGAAATGATGATTACTTGGATGTTACGAAATAAAGCTGTTCTGTTAGAACTGTCATATATAAGTGTATACAGATTGATCTGTTATTGTAAAGTGCCATCTCACTGGTAGCCTGATCCAAATAGGTATTGGAAGAATTGTTGTTACTGATGGAAGTCTGGAAGCGTGAAGTGAAACTGCCAAATGGAAACTAGGTTTCTTTGTGTGTCCCAATGAGTAATGTTATTTGGAATTTCACCTGTGTGTCTTGTGTGGACAGCTAATTAGTAGAGCACACAGCAGAGGCTGGTCCAGTAGAATAGCATACCGATTTAATAATGAAGATCAGCAGTTCATAGGAGAATATTGAACTTTGTGACATTCACCATTGCAGTAAATATATTGGAAAGACAGCTAGGGGTGATTCTACTTTTGAATAATAATTACTATGTAGAGAGACTAGAACCACTGTAAAATGCAACCCTATATATTCATAAGTAACAGTGTTAGCCAAGAAGATTTTTTTCTTAATTCGGATGGGGGGGGGTGGAGTCCAACTGGGTCCACTCAGCATGGCGGGCACTGATTGGCCTTCCCCCGGTGATTATGATGATGGAGAATTTGGTGGAATGAAGATTGGCAGGGGAAATGGAAGTACTCAGAGATAACCCACCCCTGCACCACTTTGTCCACCACAAATCCCACTTGAGCAGACCCGGGATCGGACCTGGGCCGCCGCGGTGGAAAGCCAATGACTAACTGCTTGAGCTATGGTGCAGCCACATCCAAGAAGAAAGTTAAGGTTATGTTATTCTTGGAAAAGATATTCTAGGTGGAGGTGTCAGAGCAAGTCTTATATTAAGCACAATAGACCACTGAAGGTCATGGTGCAAGGGCTGCAAAGGCCCTCCCCTTATACGTTGAAGTCTCAAATTTCACCAACCACACTGAACATTTAGTGTGACCTCATGTTTGGAACAACCCCTAGTAGAATCAAGCCTGCGTGCTTCATGGATCTTCATATGCTTGTAGGTATCATGTGAAGGAAGCTGATACTCCAGAACCGCCACAGGAAGAACGTGCAGATCCTCCTACTTTGGCTGAAACCTGTATGAGAGAGTTAGTGGGAAGAGCATCATTTGGACATATTCGTTGTGTCTTGAGGCCAGTTCTTAGGTTTGTTGTAATGAGATTAAGTGGTAAATTTGGCACTAGAGGGATTTTTTGGGAGACAGTTTCTGCAGTAACACAATAATTACTGTACTTACATATGTGTAAATCACATAATTTCCATTAATTTTAATTAAAAATAAATAAGGTAAAATCTGTATGTGGTACAGTCTGTTCTTGAGAAATCTGTGGTGACTGAAGGTATGAGATAGACCTCATTTACTTTGTTAGATAGATACCAGTGATTTCAAAGATGAGACACTCATACCATACTTTTCACTGGGCAGTTGATAAAACTGAAGGAAACTTGAAACTGCTTTAATGTGGTGAAAAAATTAAGTTACTTATGATGATCATATTGTTTCCATCTCTGTTTCAGACACTTAGATCTTCATGAGCTTTGGGTTCCAAATCAGTTTGCAATTCATACCTTCAGGATAATCATGTTTTCAATACAGGCAAGTGATTTCTGAAAGTAGGATGAATGATTTTAAGAAGACTTCTAATTATAAGAAAACAAGAGAACAAAGAAAGTACACTGGTTTTCACTGAGTGGGATGGCATAGCAGTATATCATATCTGACTTGCATCTGGGAGGTATTTGGTGTGAATCATGATTGATATATCTTATGAGTTTCCTCAGTTGTTTTAGGCAAATAATAAAAAATGAGTCACAAATACACTGATGGACTGTGATTTTTCAAATGTGTTAGCCTAATCCTGATCCAGCAAAATTTCTGGCATTTGAGAATATGCACTGTTGAAGAAAACTATGCAGATTTGAGCTAAATTTAAGTAGAAGATAAAAGGGGAAGGAAATATAAACTAAGAAAAATCCATAGCAACTGCTGAAAATACCTTTTTTTTTCCTGCACCTTGTTCTGTGTGATGGTTCCTTCTCTGTGAAAATATCTATGGACTCTGAGTCTTGCCTCAGTCTGCATGCTGCTTAGGTTAAGTGTGGACCTTGTTCAGAGCAGAGAGTGAGTGTCTCTTGAGTCTACATGTTTCATAGGTTTAGGATAGACCTTGTTCAGAGCAGAAAATGTCCACTTGACAAACACAGTGGTTGGTAGAATCGATAATAAGAACGCAGATGATTTTATGACTTGGTAAGGTGGTAATCAGATTTGAAGTGATAAAATGTTTGAGGTCTGAAATATTACTCTGTAAAAATTATTGTGATGAATATATAAGAGAAAGTTCAGTTTTTAGATGAGAATCAGAATATGATCTGTGTAATTTCAGTTGCAACTCATGAGCTGTAGCTGGAAACCTGTCAGCATAATGTTAAAGTTTCCAAATTTAGAAGTGAAAGAAACAAAAATTAAAAAAAGTAAAGTAAAAGAAACATAGATTGAGAATTTAGAGAATTTATTGGTCAACTGTCCTTTAATAATGTTGATCATTCCACAGTTCACGGAGTAGTAAGAAGCTTTTTGATCATTATTATTCATTGACATTCTTTTCTGGAAATTCTGAGTGTTCTGTATTACCCTGTGAGCAGCTCTCATTTTCTGGCCAAACATTTTAAAAACTTGTGCTTCTCTCTTAAAATATAATAAAATTCTTCCATTTGGGGGGGGGAGGGAGGAGGCAATAACTGGTATTATTACTTTTGTCCTTTACTGTCGAGTATCCATCAATAATGCAACAATTTAAAAGACATTAGGAAGATGTTTCACACTAAAAATTTTAACACTTTTTGATGTTCATAAAATCATTACATGTCAACAGGACATTGAGAGCACATTCTATACATTAAAAGTGATTATCCAGTTTTGTAAAATATCTTTAGTCGCATATTTGTAATAATTTTTTGACATATTTTGGCCACACAGGCCATTATCAGGTAATCTCCCCACTTTTGGGGAGACCACTGCACTGTATACTTGTTCACTGTGCTTCCATGCACATCAATTTTAGCACTATATCATGATCAGAATGCCATCGTTGCACTCTATAGTAGCTGTCAATAGTTTTTGTGTGTCGCATGTATCACTAATGCGGTCTACCTGTGTTACTTCTTACTTGTTACTTTTGGTTTGCATAATTTCAAAAATGTTTTTGGCTTGTGATATTATGCCTAAAAAATACTTTCAAACAAAAATTAAAGTAAAAATTTTAGAGAATATCATGATATTCTCAAACAGAAATATGCTTTCACTCTCTGATTCCTGCTTGTTTCCACTGTTTATGTGCTCTGCAGACACCTAGTAGCTGAAATATGTCTACATTTTCTGTATGGCTAACACACAGGACTTGCAGTAGCTTGGAATGTCATGCACTTCGACCTCCCTTCAAGCCTCTACTACTAATACAGTCAGTAATTCCGTGAACTGTGGTTTTGTTGCACCATCTTACTAGATACTTGCATACACTGACATATATTCACATCCTCCCTCAAAATACATGGCTTTGGACACTGCTATTCTGCCAACATTTGTATAGCTGCTGGAAACACTGCTGAAAGATATCTGCAGGAAGGTCCTGTATGGCTTCCCTTGTGGCAGTGACAGAGTCTCCTTGACCGACGGAAATCGACGCATGTGTATCTCTTCTTTGAAGCAGGTAGAGAGAAAGAAATTGCATGGTGTGAGATCAAGTGAGTATGGAAAGTGTGGCAAAATTGTGACCTGTTGTTTTGCCAGCTCCTCTTGGACAAGCACAGAGTGATGTGCAGGGGCATTATCATGTAGCAATGGCCAGTTCTGCTTACGCCAAAGCTCAGGATGCTTACGACGAATTTAATTGCGTAGATGGTGAAGGGTATCCTTGTAGTGGTGTTTGTTAACAGTTGCTCCTTCTGGGATGAATTCCCAGGTGAACAATTCCAGATGAAGCAAAAAACAGTTCATGCATTACCTTGCCTTTTGACTTTTCCTGTTGCGGTTTCTTTGTCAGTGATGATGACAGGTGGCCAAGTGTCACTCCAGTTGTGGATAGTACAGTAAACACTGTGTTCCTTCTCCTGTTATGATTCAGTTGAGAAACATGTCATCTTTGTCAGCTCTGTCGATCAAGTCACCTCAAATGCTCTTGTGATAGTCACTTTGATCTTGTGTCAGGATGTGTGGAACACTGTGCTGGGTAACACAAGACATGTTCAGGTTATCAAACAGAATTTTGTGGCAAGTACCAGGGCTATTCCTTGCTGCTGCTGCTGCAATTTCATCTACTGTTTGGGAGCAGTTGCCATGCACCAACGTTGCAACTTCTTGGATCTTGAGTCAGTTCTGACCGCTCTCGGCTGACTGGTATGCTCATCATGTCATGTCATCATGTCTCTCCCCTGTGCAAAACGTTTGTGCCACACAGCACACAGCACTGTGCTCCAAGGCTTCTTCACCATACGCTTGCTTGATCATTTGAATAATTTTACCAGCAGATTTGCCTAATTTTTGGCAGAACTTGATATTCATCTGTTGCTGAAACTGTGAAATTCTTGATTTCCGCTGCTCGCAGACAACTGCCCTTCACAACAGTGACTCTCTTCCTGAATACACCGCACGCACACAACTGCTTCTTACTGAGGCAAGAGAAGAATGGACACAGCACCATCTGATGGCTCCACGTATCCACTGTAATGCATCACAGAGCCACTATGTGGCCAGTACACGAAATTATTGACTGTACTATGTACATTGTATCTCTTCTAATTGTGCCTGTGCACAGAGATGACCACTACAAGCTGCAGGGAAATAGCAAATAAGTCTGTGATTATGTGGACAAAGGTGGCAGACCTTGTAATGTGTGAATGCTTCTCCTGCCAGTATGCGGAGTATGACTGAATCATGAGAGTAACATTTTTATTTAATTTTTCAAAGTTATAGTCAGGTTGACATGATTAACATGAATGCTCTGCCACTACACAATTAAAATAGGAGCATAAATGATTATAAGAACCGAGAAGTTGAACTTTGCTCAGTTGTATTATGGTCAACACAACTGCACTGAATATAAACATTCTGATTTATTTGCTCTAGCATTGAGGTCACAAATAATTCTGTATTGATAGACACTACAGTAAAGTTACGCAGAATGTTAAAGTCTGAGTATCTGCACACAAATCCAGTTTGCTAAACCTAACTTTTGCAGGTGGCATTTTCTCCACACCACAGATGTCATCAGGTCTTTAAAGGTTAGAGTGGCATTTATTGTGCTAAAAATTTAATAGTGTTATGGCTGTGTCTTTAGAGCCTCATTTTTTAAAACAGGATGCGCTATGTGAAATTGGGGTTGGCATTAATGTGGTTCAGGCTTTTTGGTGTGTATCTTTTTCTGTACAGTTGCAATTTTGGTTTCATATCTGTGATACTCCATATTATTGAGAAGATCAAGACACAAAAGAAAGCAATCATTGAATTGTGCACTTGTGGTATATCTAAATTTCTTTTCATGTGTAATTTTGGGATGTAATAAACTAGCAATTTAATTATGTAAAATTTCAGGCACAGTATTCCTACACTGTGGTAGAAACATTGATGTCACATTTAGATGACAACTCAAAGTCAGATCCCAAGATCCGGACTAGTTTAGCAGATGTTCTGTCAAAGATAATTTCAATTGCTGCTGGTGAAAGTGTTGGTAAGTGATTATAATTTCATAATTTCTGTACTATCACATGTACTCGTATGTGTAACTGTAGATGGGTTAGGATTGGTAAACATATTTTTGGACACTTTAACACACAGCCCATGACTGCACTGTACAAATCACTATCACACAAAAACTAGTGTTCTCAGCCACGGTTTTCACTGCTGTGTTTTATAATATCTTCCTTAATGGGTGATCCTCTGATCCTGGGCTTATGTCCTCACAGGCTGACATCCATTCTCACACCAACCTCCTGCTCTTTTAATTGCCATTGGAAGCTTTCCTCTGGACTCACTGGTAATGGCAGCTGGTTCTTGATATATAGCCTTGGCATGAACCTCACAAGACAGACTTCTTCAAACAGCTCTTTTAGTGTTGCATGCATATCTGTTGCAGCAATCACATGATGGCAGCTTAGCCATTGCCTAGCAATGGCCATGCTTACAGAGCTGTTCCATAACAACACCTACTCTGCTGGATTCACAAATCTTGCTTTCAACAAGTATGCCACATTGCTCCCTCATTAAGGCTGCCCATCCTGAGTAGCCTTTCAGTGTGTCACTGTTCCTTCTGTTTATGGGGAGAGAATATCCAGGAGTAAGCAGCTAGTAGTCTCTTCTTTCATTTGGGTGCTGACTGAGTCTTTCACAGTGTCCAGTCTCACATTTTCTGTGGCCCGGCAGAACACTTCACCGCTCACTTCACAACCTCAAGTACGAGATTATACCTCCTTCAAGGCCAGTCTAATTTTTGGCTTCTCTTGGTTCCTTGCCTTTCCTAGACAGACCTCTGTTGCTACTTGGCAGGCTGTTGTCTCTTTTTTGCAGACTTGCTATGATCTTTAGGTTGGCCTCTTCCCCCCCCTCCGTCAGGCTTCCAGCCTCCCTATGGCGGCTACCAGACATTCAAAATCCACCATAATTATCCATCTCCTGGGTTCATGTCTGAAGTTGCACAATTCTTGAAGTGCAACAACTCAACCTAATCAGTCAGTCCAGTCTGACTTCTAACGTCAGTTGTCGCATGCTGGCATGACTACAGATGTGGTTGGATTATAAATTGGATTTATTGCACTTCTGCAGCTTGTGACTGTGTTTTACAGATCACTATTACACACAGACTAATATCCTCAGTCACATTGCTTGGTAATGGCTTCCAACTGCAGATGTTAATCTGCTTCTTATGGGTTCACGAACTGTCTGCGGCCTCAGCTACCACCTTCTCAACTGACAGTACACCTGCCGATTCTCTTTCAGCTCCTCACTAGACCCTTGACTTAGACTATGCTTGGACTGATAATGGCATCTGCTCTTTGTGATATAGCCTCGGCATGGACTGCACAGAAAACAGCTTCCAACAGCTCTTCTGTCATTGTATGCATGTCTGTTGCAGCAGTCATGTGACAGCTGCTGAGCCATTGCCTAGCAATGGGCGTGTTTACAGAGCCATTCCCTAACAACGGCTGTCTTTCCAGTTTCACAGTTCTGGCTTTCAGCACATATGCCACAATACAGTTACAGCATATTGGACCATATACTCTGATGATGATTCACAATCACACTATCAGCAGTAAAGGTAAAGGTAAAGCTATCCTTGTAAGAGGCTGTGGAGGCCCGTAATATTGTGAGCTGTGAAGGCTTCCACATTTTCTAGACAGTTGGCTCACAGATGGCGGTGAGGTTGTCAGCCTTACATGCTGGCTGCCCTTTACCTCCAGGAAGATATCTGGTACTCACTTCTGTTAAGAGGCTGAGTCAGCCTCCAGGGCCAGGATATGATGGGAAGGATTCTGCTGGCCAAGCATTGCATTTTGTAAATATTAATACTATGATTGCTGCGTCAGTGTATGGCTGCCAACCCTGTAGAACTGGGAGATATTAAAGTTTATATGGTTGCCATATTTACAGCATTATCACAAACTTCTGAATATTTTTTTTTAGTATTTCTGTTTGAACACATTTATATAGAGATACACCATACACTGTAATTTTACTACATGTTTCGGCCTTTTAGCCATCATCAGGTGTTAACACAGTTCTACATTCAACTTTATCTCCTCTGCTATTCTTCCCTACATTGGTCAATGTTTGTATTTGAGAATAATTTTATAGTTGTTGCATACTAATGTAATGACCTGTCCAATTTTTTCTTAAAACTAATGTAATTGAAAATATTAAAATGTTAACACATTGCGGACCGGTGGTTTAAACATTTAAATCACCCTGGGGACCGGCGTTTTTAAACCTACTACCCTAACTTGTGCACTGTTAACTTTAAAAATTAATATAAAATCTCCTAATTAATTTTATGAACTGAAATTTTTGGAGAACACTTACCAGAGCTCCTAGAAGTGCTTGCGCATGTGATATCTCTGGAAACATTCCCCTTTGTGAAGAGGCATTACACAGAAGTTGCACATGTAGGCAGTTCTACTCTTCTTCTTGTGCTCTGCGCACACACGGCACTGCCTAGAAGGGTGTTTCTTCTTGCAATATTCACTCTTCACAATTTTCACGAGAATATGTTTCCGCATATCACCCGAGAGTCGGCCAGGGGGGTCTACTTGAGGCCTCTGGCGGGTGCGAACAGATGGCCCCGGCTGCACTACGTCTGTGTCTGACGCAGGTACTGCCGCCACCGTGACGTCAGTAGCCCAAGCTTTTGCCAGTTTCAACAGAAATGCTTTGTATTTCAAAGTAGAATTTCTGTTCACCTTTTTGAAAACCGTAAATGAATTGAAAATTGCACAGTTTATAAGCCACAGTGCAACTTTCTTCGTCCATTTTACTGTTTTCCTAGGAAGGGAATAATAGGCCAAGAACTGGTCGGCCCTATCAACTCCTTTCATGAACATATTATACTCGGAAATACAAAGAGGCTTCTTTACTTGCCCGTGTCGTCTTTGAACATCGACCATGCTCGAATTGTGAATAGTGGAAACCATATTCACAACGCGAGTATCCCTCCAGGACTGAAGAAGAATGTCCCCCTTCCTCCTGAATGCGGTGTCGCCACGTTTCAGGCGTTTACATTCCTCTTTCAGATCTGGAGGGAGGCCTCTGTTCACCCTAATTGTACCACAAATACGTACTTTCCTTGAAAGTAGGTATTCTGCAGTTGCCACACTGTTGTAATAATTATCTTGATACACGTGATAATTTTGATCGAGATAGGGACCCAAAACAGAAACAATAGTTTCTTGCAATTTCTTGCCTTCAGCAGAATAAATTTCTAAATTTCCTATATAGCCTGAAGTGCTTTCCGTGACAACATGAACAAGTAGGCCATACTTTGTGAGCTTCCCAGGATTATACGTTCGAATACGAAGCCTTCCTCTCCAAGGAATCACAGATTCGTCCAAAGACAGTTGTTGCTCTGGCTTATAAACTGTCTGAAATTTTTCAACCAAAATGTCTAATAAGGGCTGAATTTTGAAAAGCCTGCCCGTTGGTTGTGGTTGCACTTCATTATTGTTGAAATGCAAACACCACCATATCTGTTCAAATCTCTTACGACTCATGAGTTTGCCGAAAATTGCAATTTCTAAAAATGGGTCACTTGACCAATAATCCTTCAAACTTTCTCTCTTCGTAAGCCCCATTAGAATGATTATAGCCAAAATTTTTTTCATTTCTGTTGAAGTGACATCCACCCACTTCAAAACCTTATTGGTTCTGTCGTACGCCTCACGGTGTTGGAGATAGTATCTGTTAGTTTCCTGACACAACAGGTCAAAGAAACTATCTCCAAAAAACAGTGACGCAACTTCAGACACGTCCGTTGGGTCCGATGGCATCTGCTTCACCCCCGGATCACCAGTAAACTTTCCCAAAGTGGGGGTTTTGTCCACTTTATCCCATGTAGCTGTCCCGACACTCTCACTTTCAACGGAGCTCTCACTTTCACTTGACACATTTTGGGCAGCCCTGTGGCCCCCGTCACTGTCACTGTCACTGATAATGGCCTCGCTATCAGAAGACGAAGCAGTTGGCAAATCTGATAGCTCATCGGAGAACATATCTAATATTTCCTGTCCTCCAAGAGATCGCAACTGCTTTCGTCTCTGAGCCATGTTGAACTGGTAGCTGCGTGGTTCATACGTGCAAGCTTGGATTAGAACAAAGCCAATTTTGTTTAGGTTATGACAGGAAATGACTCTAGTCGAGTTACTAGATAAGGCAGCAATCATCCCCGAGGTCATCTACACAGTAGTTACAATTCAACGAAGCCACACAGCGATATATAGCGTTTTGCAACATAACGTGACCACAGAGGGCCATATGGCCCAACCGGTCCGCAATGCTTGGAAACGTAGAGGGCCATATGGCCCCTCTGGTCCGCAGTGTGTTAATGTTAAACTGTCAAATTGGGTGTCTCATATTTTTAGGTCTGTATGGTGTATGGCTGTTGAATAATGTAACATGGATGGCCAGAAGGTTGCTAGGTAACGGACTGGTAAAAGTATGAGATACATGCGGGCAACAGTGGAGCAACCCTCTTCTAGGCAACGGCTGATTAAACAGACTTCCATGCAGGCACAATGATGTCACACTGAAACAGTACTATCTATCATGTGACTTGTTTTTTGTGTTGCCTGTGCGGTGCCTATATAACGAATATCTGTTTAAGGTTTAGTCAGTGTGTGTAGAGTTCAGGAGAGCTCAAGACAATTGAGAGACCAGTGCAGAAGGTTTATAAGAGAAATGAATTCAGCATAGTAAAGTCAGTCATCAGCTGGCGGAGCGAATTGGAACCAGGAGCACAGAAGAGTGCAAGAGGTCAGCCTCTGAAGACTTGATGTGTGATTTAAGGGCTTTATGAGTGCTATAGTGCAGTGATATTAGGAGTGTGTGATTTAGGGAGACTGTTTAAGTTCCTCTGTTATAAACCCATGAAGACTACTGCATCTAGACAGAAGATTAGCGTGTAGTGATTGTAAAGTGAGTAAATCAGCATTAGCACTGTATTGCCTGTATTTGAATGTGATTAAGAGAGTGTGTGTAACCATAGTTCCAATAAATCCAATCATCCAAACTGGAACCCGTCATTCTTGTCTCGCCTACCGACCTACACATGACATTTTGGTGTCAGAAGTTGGCAGCTTGGATCATATTGCAGCAGTGGTTAGGACCAAAAATATGGTATTAGACAATTGATATTAGAAGTGGTTGGATTTGATTGCTTTATTGATTAGATTGTAGACTGCAATAGACAGTTGTCTTGTCAGCCTGCAAACATAGAACAAATGTTGGAACTCATGAAACACGTGCAAGAAATGATGGCAAGAATGGAAATCAACCAAGCCATGTTATTGGCCGGTAGAAAAGTAGAAAAGCTGACCAAGGGCAGAGGAAAGACATGCTGACCAGGATGGACACCAATACAAAAGCGATACAACAAAATGTGGACGCAAATCTATAGGAACTAAAGGAAGACAAACTAACCAGGAAAAACGTGGATGCCAGCAAGAAAGACATGATGGCTGAGATGAGGGCCTGGCAAGAAGAGATGGGCGCAGAAATGAAAGCCATGCAAGGCAAGAGGATGGAAGCAAATAGGAATGCCTGGAAGAAAGAGAGGACCTGCCAAGAAATGATGGAGGCGTGACTGGAATGTGAGGAGCCAACCTCAGCAGACATGAAGGCCTGCCAAGAGACAGTTGCCTGCCATGAAGCAATGGAGACATATACAGAGAAGAGTCAGCCTACTCCAAGAATGATGCAGTCAGTAGGGGAGCATCAAGAGTTTCCCAAGGGAGAAGCCAGAGTCATGCTGGTTGGAAGACTGAGGAAGCGATGTACGGACCACAATCTGGCCACGGAGTGCCGTCAGAAGCTGAAGGAAAAGACTTGATATTTTTTTATCCCGGAAGAGGGTGACCATTGCCAGCAGGAGGATGACTCACTGTGCAGGCGTGGCATGGCTCAGGATATGCATTGTCAGAAAGGATTGCACCAGGGTCAAGGTTGAACGAGCAACCCAGAGAGTAGGACCAGCCTACAAGACCCTCAGGAAGGCCCTAAAGCTGGAATTTGTGAAATGAGAAAATGGGATGTCCAGCAGGTTTCAGAAAATGAGGAAATGGTCGTTGTGGAGGGGTCAGGCCCCCCAAAAGCAGAAAAGAGTCTGCATACAGGGTAAGAGCCAGATATGTGGGAGGACCGGCTACTCCAAGAGTTATGGCCCCCTCTGTTGGGGGGGGGGAGGGAGAGAGAGAGATTGGATGATGGTGAGACCTGGACTGACTGGAACCTTATAAGGGAACCGCTTGGGACAACCTGCCCTTAAGGAGGGAACAGATGTAGCATTTGGAGAATAGTCACCTCAAGATGAGAAGACCGAGCCACAGGAAAGTGACATCATGAGCAGAAACCTCAGAAGGAAGGGGCGGTGATGCACTGGTGTGCTATTCGGGATGAACAGCCTTAAGGAGGGAGCAATGTAACATGGATGACCAGAGTGTTACTAGGTAATGGACCAGTAAACACAGCAGCAATGGAACAACGAGGTTGTGTAATCCACTTCTAGGCAACGGCTCAGTAAGCAGACTTCCATGCAGGCACAATGATGTCACACTGTAATAGTACTTTCACGTGACTTGTTTTTTATGTTGTCCTTGCCGCGCCTATATAACGAATATCTGTTTAAGGTTAAGTCATAGTGTGTATAAAGTTCAGGAGAGCTCAAGACAATTGATAGACCAGTGCAGAAAGTTTATAAGAGAAGTAAATTCAGAATAGTAAAGTCAGTCATCAGCTGGCGGAGCGAATTGGAACCAGGAGCACAGAAGAGTGCAAGAGGTCAGCCTGTGAAGACTTGACATGTAGTTTAAAGTCTTTATGAGTGCTGCAGTGCAGTGATATTGGGAGTGTGTGATTTAGGGAGACAGATTAAATTTCTGTGTTGTGAAGATTGCTGCACATAGACTGAGAAGATTAGTAAGTGTGTACATTAGCAATAGTGCTGTACTGCCTGTATTTGAGTGTGATTAAGAGAGGTTGTAACCTAGGCGCTAATAAATCCAATCATCCAAACTGGAACCCGTCATTCTTGTCTCACCAACCAACCTACACATGACATTTTGGTGTCAGAAGTTGGCAGCTTGAATCATATTGCAGCAGTGGTTATGGCCAAAAAATACGTGACAGCTGGTATTAGAAGTGGCTGGATTTGATTGCTTTCCAATCCAATCATCCGAACTAGAACCCATCATTCTCGTTGCGCATACCACCCTACATGTGACAATAATGTGATTTTTATTCTGCATGTAGCTGGTTGTGGGTCTTCCTCTGTTTGTTCTGAAATATGAATACATTATTAGTGTGTATATATTGTTGGCACTAACTTAGTCGAAAAGCAGTGGTCACTCGGTTGGTATAGTTTGCTTGCAGACTAAAGCCACGGAGTTTTTCCTTTGTATTATGGGCTGTGTGTTGTGTTGTAGATATGAAATTTTGTCTTACCGTATGCTTTTTTTTTTCTTTTCTGGTGTATACTCTACTATGGTATGTGGTTATGTGATGTTCCTTTGTTCTTTGTTGTTTTGTGTTACGGGCAGGTTTTGTTCTTGTTTAGCTTGTTTATATGTACTGTTGTACATTGGAAATGGTATTATTAAGCATTACTCTTACCTTGTTATGTAGGATGATCTGCCTGTGGCTATTACTCATGTGGATCTGGTACTGTGGTTGTTTTGGCAGCATATATATCCCCCCCTCGTTGGTGTCTCCACCCCCCCTCGTTGGTGTCTCCACCTTAACGTGGTGAGGGGGTTTGAGTATGCCAAGGACCCTGAGAGCTATACCAGCGGTAGCGTAGCTACTGGCAGGGCCTCCCTTGCTGGACAGGTCAAAGGGTAGGCATCAGACGAAGAGAGACACCAAAAACCAAAAACTGATGCCGGAAGCAGCGTCATCAGCAGCGACTTGAAGCACAGAGCAAATGATGCTCGAGATGGTTCAAGTTCGTATAGCAAGAGGCGTGACCAGAGTGGTTTGAACGGCTGTTGTACTGCGATGTGGAAAGCAAATGGAAAAACTACCACATTATCACTTTTCCTGGATAGTCTCTTTCCAAAAACAGAGATACCATGTATGCGAGATGTTTCATCTGGAGACAAACAAACTGGAGGGGCAGATAGAAGTGCCCAAAAGACGAGGAAGAAGACCGAAGAAGATATTTTAACTGAAGGAGAAAGCTTGAGATCGCATTAAGTGGAGGAACTGTTTTGGAAGAGACTGTGGACCTGTCGTATGACAGATTACCGATGAATGAATGAATGAATATTGGTGTGTTTGTGTATATGAGATTGCCGCTATCTTGTGGAGTGGTGTGTGATATAGTTTGTTTTATTTTTTTATGTAGTTATGAAATATGACATCAAATATGGGATTTTTTAGTTTCGTTAATACTTTGTTTCTCTCCTTATGTTGTTGGTATGTACAGTAAATGTGATGTTTCTAGGCTATTCATGTGTGTACCTTTGTTGCCTATTTTGAATATTTCCATTGTGTTTTGTATGTTTCCATACATATGTCGCTTCTCTAATATGTGTTGCGCGTAGGTAGATGCATGTTTGTTGTGTCTCAATTTTCATGTGTGTTCATTGTATCTTTCCTTGAAATGACCATCCTGTTTGACCTACATATTGCAGGGGAAAGTCCACGTATTTCAGTTTATATATACTGTTGTATTCATATTTTTTAATCATATTTATTGAAATACTAACTGTATCCGGACACGCATTGCTGTGGCTCAGTCTGGTTAAATGGAAAAGAAAGAAAAGAGAAAGTGCACGTTTCTAATATGTTTAATTTCACGATGCTTGTGGGTATACAATATTTTTTGTTGTTCCATTGTCTGTGCAGATATAGAGATTGTCTGGTTTGCCGACTCTAGAACACGCAACATATAATTGTCAATGTGAGAAGCAATCCGTGCCTAGATCTAAACCGCACAATTCTAAAGATTGGCCCTGATCTTTGTTGGTGGTGATTGCAAACGCCAATCAAATTTAGAATTGCAATCTCTTAAATTGAAATGGCACATCCGTTGGAATCATAGGAATGCGAGGAATGAGGACATCTTCACCTTTGAAAGGTCCTGTCAAGATTGTTGCTTCTACGAAGTTGCTCAATAATTTTTTTACTGCAAGCTGCATGCCGTTGAAAAGCTTTGGCTGGTTAATATTTCGCAACATGATAATTGGGACGCTTATTTTCAATTGCAGTACATGCGGTGGCATCCCTGGCAGATCGAGTGAATTCAAAAATTCTGTTGGATAATTAACTGCTTCATCTGCTTCCACAACAGTGTCAAAGGACTTGTATGTGACTGCCTCGCATTGAATGTTAGACTGAATGATATTGTTAAGTTTGTAGACATCTTTGTTCTTGGCCACAAGAATAGCTCATTCACTCAGCCAATCGTGATTCTTATAATTGGTCTGAATATTGGGAAATACTTTTTCAACCAATTCTTCTTCTGACATCACCAAATTGCAGAAGTTATGAGGCAATGAAATTCGTCCTGAGGTCAGATCAACCGGCACCTTTCCGTTCCAAATTTCCAGCAATTGATGTGAGAATATCTCAGCTGATCGATCGTTTTTCATCTGGACACGCATATTTGTAGTTAATTTTAACATCTTTACTTGCCACAAAGTAGAGCATTTCAGGCAAGCATTTATTTCGTCCACTGGTGTCAATCGAGGAATTACAGGTAACGTTTGCCTGAAATCTCCTGCAAGCAATATTAATGCGTTCCCAAATGGTCTGATGTTTCCACGCAGATCTTGCAATGATCGATGAAGAGCCTCGAGTGATTTTTTGTGCGCCATTGTGCATTCATCCCAAACAATAAGTTTGCATTTCTGCAATACCTTTCCCATGCCTGATGCTTTGGAAATGTTGCACGTGGGAGTTTCAATGAATTCCATGTTCACTGGCAATTTCAAAGCGGAACGAGCAGTTCTTCCACCTGGTAGCAATGTCGCAGCTATTCCGGACGACGCAATAGCTAAGGCTATGTCATTTTGAGATCAAATTGCTGCCAGAATCAATCTAATTAGGAACGTTTTACCAGTTCCTCCTGGCGCATCTAAGAAGAAGATTTCTGCAACCCCATTATTGACAGTTTGCATTATTTTATCGTAAATGCCTTTTTCTCAAGTGTTAGCTTAGGAATATTTGATTGCACATACAACAAAAGATCACCCATGTTGTAATTTTGTTCATGACACAATTCTACATTGAATGAAGCAGCAGCAGATCGATTCGGTCATGGCATTCCCAATTCATTGAGAACTTTGTTCGTGATTTCTAAGCACAAATCTTCAATCATTATCAACGCTTCGTTGTAGATTTCTGCTTTGAGGTCCATGTTCATATTGGAATTTTCCTTGCGTATTCGACGGAAAATATCTTCAGCCATGTGCGATTTATATTTCTCCCATAACTCTGTTGGAGATGAAGGAGAGCAGGCGGTCAATATGATTGCAAACAATGCACGAATTTGATGTGGATGTGACGTGTTGCACGC
>NW_019739233.1:28269-29682 GCF_002891405.2 Cryptotermes secundus
AAGCATTCATCTTGATTGGGATGTACGGTGTACAGTCTGCCTATCGTAGTTTCTTTGAATATGCCAGTTTGTTCGTCGACACGCTCTCCTCGTTTGCGTCATTCAAATGATTTTCTACTTGCATTCCATGTGTAATACGTAGGCACTTCCGAATACAGTAGTGTTTTCACAAACGCTTCATTTTGACATAACACGAAGAAAACAGTTAATGTTATAGCCGGTGGATTCAGGGCTATTTATTGCACATTTGCAGTTGTGAAATAAACGCGTTGTCCATTTTCTAGATGTACTGCTAAGTGAACAACAGCTGGACTTCGTTCATGTATGGGAAATGAAAGAATTCTCCATACAGCTTCATTGCTGCTTATGTATCTTCCAGCCTGATACTGTGCGATTTCATCGAAATGTATGAAAACATTCCTATCACTTCTTTCTCGTTTCACGCCAAAAACTGCCATGTCGGCTGCCTTTATTCACGTACTTACAAATGCATTTGATCAATTGAACGAAGTTACAGTATTCCACGTTTATGTGTGCTTTGTATGTTTTTGATAGCAAAGGCGAATATGGAACAACCCACCAGTTATCCACTTCGATGTCACCGTTTCGCATTTGTATGGTTGCTAATTTACCGCCATCTTCTGCTGATCTTCTTCTGTATGAAGGATATCCATCGTTTCCTGTAACTGTGTTGGATAGTAATGCTCGAGGATATCGCTTAGAGCATTTTCCGTCTATCATGCATGGTGAATATGGATTCAGTGTACCGCAAGGTCCATGTATCATATTTTTCGTCACACCTTCATGCAAATCTTTATTGAACTCGGCATCGGGTATTTCAGCGCATATTACATCATCGATTTCGTTTGAAATGATTTTGTTATAGAGCCAGATTAGTATATGTGCGTGTGGCAGCCCTCTTTTTTGCCATTCCACTGAGTACATCCAGAAGCGCACAGACCCAAACACTTCATGTTTTACCATGAAATCCATCAGCGATTTCAGCTTCTGTCTGAAAACACGTGCTGTGATGTCATGCCTCTCCACTGGCGATTACCCAGGAAGTAAGACCTGTTGTATATCATCCCAAGCTGGATTGCATGTGAATGTAATGAATAGGTCTGGACGCCCTTAGTGACGAACATACGCAATTGCATCTTGAGCGTACTCATGGACTGCCTGTATATGAAGATGGCAAAACGGTTAGTCTTCCAACGTGAGTTTTATTACCGTCATTTACAACTGAATCTCGCAAATGAACGTGTTCTTCAGAGCAAATCTTGGTCTGATTCAAAGAGATGGATATCAAACGTTCTGTTTCGATTTTTGCATACATATCTGTGATGTATTGGTGAAACAATTGACGGCATTTCAAAATGTGATTGTCTTCATTCTCTCGAATCATTAATCGGT
>NW_019739233.1:29823-30791 GCF_002891405.2 Cryptotermes secundus
CGTCTATAGTTGGAGCATTGAATCTTTGCACATGTTGTCCAGCAGGCATTTTGTCAGCATGAATAACAATCTTGTGTGTATCAGATGGCATCATGTCAATTGCTGTTTTGAACAAACGCACTAAATTGATTTTTCGTGAAGAAGCCCTTGCAGTTAGGAAACGATGGACCTTTTTATGCCGGTAGAAATTCCGCAGCGTGCATTCAATTCATCATTGCCATCGCTGATGAAATACATTTGTAGGAATTTATGTTGACCATCTGGGAACGGAGGCAGGGAGCCGGCTTTATGATAAATTTGTCCTTTCACTTTGAAAGTTGGCATGAATTGAGCTGTTATGATTTCTGCGCCGAACGACGTCATTTGGAAGCATGAGTTGTATTTCCTGATGTTAGGTAGGAAATGCTTTGATTCGGCGGTATATCCGGCAAGCAAAGTTTTTAATGGCTCTGGCGGTTCTCGAAGTTGAGGCAGTTTAATTTTCCCATGGTGCAACACATTCATTTCGTTTCTCCATTAAATTTCAGAGCCTTGCAATAAGGACACACTTCTGTCATAGTGCCGATGAGAACATGCCGGCTCAAAATATAATCTTCAGCTGGGCTGTACCGGAATGCAAGGCGATTGTAATCGCGTGATTGCTGAGCATGGAGTCGTGTTTGACGCTGATCTGCTGTTTCTCGTTGACGTCTTTCAGCCACTCTCAGCCTGTCACATTCATTCTGTTGAGAACGAAGCAGATCTGAAGCTGCAGAACGCGATTGCCGTGCTTGCAACCGAGCATCCTCAAGTCTGGCTGCATGTCGCTCTGCTGCTTCCTTGGCACGTATTTGAGCCATTGTTTGCCTGTTTCGCTCGTTCGCTGATGCCTGTTCTTCCCCAGTTTGGTTTGCAATTACTCGTCGCACTGCTTCCACTCCGCGAGTACGACGACCTAAGTTTGATCTTCTGCGAGGCATGATTTGGAT
>NW_019739233.1:32120-89276 GCF_002891405.2 Cryptotermes secundus
AGGTACTGCCGCCACCGTGACGTCAGTAGCCCAAGCTTTTGCCAGTTTCAACAGAAATGCTTTGTATTTCAAAGTAGAATTTCTGTTCACCTTTTTGAAAACCGTAAATGAATTGAAAATTGCACAGTTTATAAGCCACAGTGCAACTTTCTTCGTCCATTTTACTGTTTTCTCAGGAAGGGAATAATAGGCCAAGAACTGGTCGGCCCTATCAACTCCTTTCATGAACATATTATACTCGGAAATACAAAGTGGCTTCTTTACTTGCCCATGTTGTCTTTGAACATCGACCATGCTCGAATTGTGAATAGTGGAAACCATATTCACAACGCGAGTATTCCTTCAGGACTGAAGAAGGATGTCCTCCTTCCTCCTCAATGCAGTGTCGCCACGTTTCAGGCATTTACATTCCTCTTTCAGATCTGGAGGGAGGCCTCTGTTCACCCTAATTGTACCACAAATACGTACTTTCCTTGAAAGTAGGTATTGCTGTCCCGACACTCGCACTTTCAACGGAGCTCTCACTTTCACTTGACACATTTTGGGCAGCCCTGTGGCCCCCGTCACTGTCACTGTCACTGATAATGGTCTCACTATCAGAAGACGAAGCAGTTGGCAAATCTGATAGCTCATTGGAGAACATATCTAATATTTCCTGTCCTCCGAGAGATCGCAACTGCTTTCGTCTCTGAACCATGTTGAATTGGTAGCTGCGTGGTTGATATGTGCATGCTTGGATTAGAACAAATCCAGTTTTGTTTAGGTTGTGACAGGAAATGACTCTGGTCGAGTTATTAGATAAGGCAGCAATCATTCCCGAGGTCATCTACGCAGTAGTTACGATTCAACGAAGGCACACAGTGATATATAGCGTTTTGCAACATAACATGACCATAGAGTGCCATATGGCCCACCCGGTCCGCAACGCTTGGAAACGTAGAGGTCCATATGGCCCCTCTGGTCCGCAATGTGTTAAAAACCAGGACGATGGATAAAGTCCAAAAACCCAATATATCAGTGTGTTATACACCATCGTCAAAATCCTATAGTAACTACTATGCAAATCCAATTTAACAATGCAATCGGAAACGTTGAAATTGAATTGTAAAATATTTAGTATAGCGTGTGTTGCTTTTATGTCCAACAGATGGCGCTGTTTTTCAAAAGAAGCATGTTTTTACTTGTCACATGTTTGACATCTATGTAATAGGTATATAAAAACGCGCGTATTCTAATGCAATGTTGTGTCAAAATTTCAAAGCAATCGGTGAAGATCTTTTGGGGATTTAAGATTTAGAACAAATGAACATTTACATTTTTATTTATATAGAAGATAGTGCAGTCGCATATTATGCAAATTTGAAATTGTGCTATGTAGAAAATGTTAATGAAGTCTGACTTGATGGACAAAGTTTAAAATAATGGAACTCCAAGAAATTTATCAAGAATCACATGTGTTTCAAAACTTTTCTTGAATTATAAGAGGCTTTCAGGAATTCATCCATCACATAAAATGCAAACCTACCATACTGTATACTTGTTTATGTCAGGGCAGATAGATCCTTGACACAGAACAAGTGGACTCAAGGGGTGATGCCCAAGTTGACTCTCATTTGTGATGCTATCATGATGAGTTTTCTATTGTTGCTTCCTGTTCTTGTAGACAGATATTCAGATAGCACCTTAAAAATTAAGCCAATTAGTACTTCCTTCTCTGTCCTTTCCAATTCATCATTCACTAGCATCCAGTCATTCAGTGCTATATACTTCTTTGTATATGCACACTATTGAAGTGTCCAGTAATTTCAGATGTTTTATATGCAGTGAATAAAATTAATGAAGAATGCTATATGTCTCTTTGTCTTGTCCCCCCCACTTTTTTTTTTGTCTGATGGTTTTGGATGGATTTTTGTTGTATGAGCCCTTCAATAAAAGTTGTTAGCAAAATGCTGGTTTGTTGTATCCATTTTTGTACATAAGGGCATTAATGTTTTTTAGGAAACAGAAAACAAATTGATTTAAATATACAAAATGCCTGTGAATGCTGTAAGTGTTTTGTATCTTCATCATCAGTTACTGTTTTTTTTTGTCTTACCCTACAATATGAAATAATTTCCTTAGCACTGATTCTCTTTTCTGACCATTTATTGATTGACCATATTTCTAACATGTAAGAAAATGCTGTACACATGTAGTGTGTATTGCAACCACAGAGAAACCGAATTCCAATAACTGACAGTGAGTAGTGCAGTTGTCCGCAAGTGCACACACACACACAGACACACACACACACACAATTCTTCACTGTGATCGTATGTTTTCCCTTATCTGCTGTAATTTTTATATTTCAGCATTCTAGATGCCCACGTGTTATCAAGTGTGTGCCTCTTGGTTATAGGTCCATCAGTGCTGGAGATTATCAACTCTCTATTAAGTCACCTTCGTGTGTCAGTTACTCGTGAGGTCCCTTCAGATGAACCTCAGGCCCAGCATGATGAGAAATTGTATCAAGAAGCACTTATCAATGCACTGGGAGAGTTTGCAAACCATCTGCCAGACTACCAGAAGATAGAGATTATGATGTTCATCATGAGTAAAGTTCCTTATCCTTCACTTGATCATCTCCGAGGATTTAATGGTCCAGGAGATGTAATGTTGCAAAATATTTTACTCAAGTCATTACTAAAGGTACTTATTCCATTGAGGAACTGCTTATGCTTGCAGTGAAATGCCCCAGTTAAAATTTCCCATATTTATTGCTGTCCCTCTTTTAATATTCAGTCTCAGTGATTCCAAGTCAGTGTAAGTTGAGTATTAAATTTTCTTCATTTAAATTTCCCCTTAATTTAATGCTGAGATCTGTTCCTCCCCAAAGGATCCTTAAATGACGATTTTGCTGTAACGGAGACCAAAGTGTAACCCTTTTGCTTTAAACTGGAGATAAGAGGATGGCTCAAAGAGGTGTACAATTATTTATGTAGTAGGTAACAGCCTTGCCTTCATATTTTATTTAGCTGGAGGATATCGTTCCTTTCATCATCTATATTTGTCTGTATTAAAAGACAGGTCAAGCCATATTTTGATACTGCATATTTTTCTGTCAGTATTTTAATCTGTTTTCCTTAATAACATATAACCTTTATTGTAAGGAGGAGGAAACAGAATTTCTATATTCATATTCAGTTGTGTTAAGTATTTGTATATATATTGTCACATGTTTTGTGTGTCACGCGACAAATAACTTTACGTGGGCCTCAGATTTAGCGACTCTTTATTGGACACTCACACCTATACACCATACAATTATCACCTTAACTGTATTCCGCGGCGGCTACCTTCCAACCGTCTTGTATGGTGACTAGATCTCAACTAACTTCAGCAGCAGCTTCCTGAAGACTGACTTCTGTATCTCTTGGCGTCTATCCTGAGACTCCTCGGCGAATGCATTCAACCCCTTTTTATAACCTCGGCCGCCGCTATGCAAACGACCCTCTGTTGTCTATCACCAGGGATACGCTTTGTTGATACTGCAATACCTATGCCACGGCCAACTGTTGGGGCTACAATACCGCTATTGTCGCTACCTACGCAATGGTCTGTTCTAGCGTTACTATGGAAGTGTCTTCTGGATTCCGAACATGTGACATTGCTCCCTTCTAAAGGTTGTCTCCGAACAGCCTAAAGGTTCTCCCTTGGTTTCGTTTCCTAAGGTGTTTTGCTGGCAACGTCTGCATTGGTCATCCAACCGCATCCGCCCCTCTCTTCAGTGATGCTTGGCCCAAGCACTGTCATGGTCCAGAATTTGTTGGTCGCCTTGCCTCACATTCATACCTCGCTTTCATCCTTTCCTCATTCATTCTTGCTAGGGAGGCCGGTGCTTCTATTACCAGTTCCTTCCATGCGGGCCGTTTTCTTTCTTCTTCTTTGGAGGGGGTCGACCCCTCCACAGTATCCAATCTTTGTTTTGTCGTTGGCTGACAGAAGAGTTGGCTATATGCTTCTCGATCTCTAATCCAGTCGTCTTCCTGTATGTCCTGTTAGATTCTTTCTTTTCCAGTCTTGGCTGCTGTCTTCCACTCCATCCTCCTATACCATTTGCGGTTTTCCTCCCTTTCCTCGGATATAGAGGCCCTTCTACATCTCGGCTCCTTACGCCCTTGCTGCATTCCAGTTTTGGCTGATGTCTCCTCCCAGACGTGTATCCTGTTGCGTTACCCCTCAGTATGCTGTCCCTGACCCAGTTCTTTCTGGGGATCCTGTTGCGCCATGCTACTCTGGCACAGAAGGTCATCCCCTTGCTGGCGAATCCCAACCTCTCGTGGGGTCCACACTTTTTCTGGGTGGTGTTCCTGAAGATGTCTATCTTGAGTTGTGCCACATTCACCCCACGTGTTGTCCTTCTGTGGTCGATGGCCAATTCTTTGTGGGGCCCACAATTTTTCCACATCAAGTTTTTCGGTATCTGGTGGCTGTGCTCTGCAGCCAGTTTTCGGTCCCTGTGCCTTTTCTTCTTCGGTTCCCCGACCGGCATTACTTCAGTGTCTACTTTGGGGACATCTTCCTGTGCCTCCATCTCTTGGCAGGCAGTTGTCTCTGTGTCCTTTTTGGGTTTGACTACTTCCCGCGCGGCTTTTCTGTCCACTTCGCGTTTGAGTTCAGCCACCGTCTCTTTGTGGCTATCGTTGCCCCACTTGTCTGTCATGGCGGCCATTTCCTCTCACCATGCTTTCATTTCTGCCTTCATCTCTCCTTGGCCCACTAACAGACATTCTAACATCTGTCGTATGTCCATTTTTCCATGTGGTATTTTCGTGTTTTAAGTTCGATGTTGTTGGTCACCTGTGTAAGTCCAATCTTTTAATTTCGTCTCAGAATCCAAATTGATCCTACTTCTGACACCAGTTGTCACGTGTTTTGTGTGTCATGCGACAAATGATTTAGCGACTCTTAATTGGACACTCACACTTATACACCAAACAATTATCACGTTAACTGTATTCCGCAGCGGCTACCTTCCAACCGTCTTGTATGGCGACTAGATCTCAACTAACTTCAGCGGCAGCTTCCTGAAGACTGACTTCTGTATCTCTCGGCGTCTATCCTGAGACTGTCTTGGCGAATGCATTCACCCCTTTTTATAACCTCAGCTGCTGCTATGCAGACAACCCTCTGTTGTCTATCACCAGGGATACGCTTTGTTGATACTGCAATACCTACGCAATGGCCAACTGTTGGGGCTACAATACCACTATTGTCACTACCTATGCAATGGTCTGTTCTAGCGTTACTATGGAAGTGTCTTCTGGATTCAGAACATGTGACAATATAAGATCTAAAAGTTTGTGATGATGGTAAATTGTTACAATTAATATGTTGCTGGACATTATCCATCATCTTGTCTGTTCTAAAAAAAACTTTCTAGCTCTGTCTATTGGACCAAACTGAGTAGGTTTTACCTGAAGACGGGGACAGATTCCGGGGACAGATTCCAGTTCCCAAAACGTTGTTTTTTTTAATAGAAACTAGACGGTTTTTTTAGAACAGACAAGATGATGGATAATGTCCAGCAACATATTAATTGTAATGTGACAATATATATATATAAAATCAAGTTGGTTTGTTATGTCAAGGAAGTTCATATGTGATATTTTTTTCAGGTTGGCACAAAGTATCAGACAATACACTTCAATACTACTTTCCCAATGTCTTTCCTAGAGCCTTTGCTTCGCATGTCATTGGCTGAAGACCCTGATATGCGTCTGCTTGTACAGAAAATCCTACATACGCTGATTGATCGTCACCATAACTTAGAGAAGTTACTTAAACCTACGTATGTATATTTGAAATCAGTAATTTTGCATTATTTGCAATGTAGCAACCATTACTGTTGTCTATCATGGACTGTTTGTTTTTTCTTTTTTAATTCACTCGGTGATGGGTGGAGTTCAGTTGGGTCCACTCAGCATGGTGGCCACTGATTGGCCTATTGTAGCCTGCCCCAGATGATTATGATGATGGAGAATTTGGTGGAATGAAGATTGGCAGGGGAAACCGAAGTACTCGGAGAAAACCTGCCCCAGCGCCACTTTGTCTACCACAAATCCCACTTGACCAGACCCAGGATCGGACCTGGGCCACCGCAGTGGGAAGCCAAAACATAACCTCTTGAGCTGTGGCACAGCCACTGGGTGTTTGTTGATAGGATATGATTGAAAATGACATGTTTTTGAAGCAGAGAATGACAAATTGTTTTGAATATGTTCAATTTAATTCAAAATTAAATCTCATGAACAATTTAAGGTACAGTTAGGCTGCAGGTATTTTGAAAACGTAAATTTGTATGAAAGGCTGTCTGCTGTAAATTATAAATTCTTATGTATTAGTAAGGTCGAATAGGTATTGAAATCTTCACATGGTTGGAAACAGTTAAAGACCCAAATAGAATATAGAGCAACTACTATAACACTGGTTGAGAATTCGGCAGGAAGTCTCATCATTTGTTATATAAGTTTCTGTATTGCTAACTTCTCTTGAATTCCATTCCAGTCCTACATGTTATTAAGTGACATGTCAAGGGCAGTGTCTAATGCTCTCTCAGATAAAGACATGCAGAAATAGACTGCTGCAAATTGTCTTCTTTATATAGTATGCTACACCTCACATATCCTTATCAATATATTATTAGTACCCCCTGAATAGAAGTGATATACTGAAATGAACTACTGCTCACTCATTTGTGACCTACTCCATAACTTACATACATGAAACACGTTAATGCTAAGCAGTTTGTTACCATGGTAACCCAAAATTTAGTAATTCTACAGCATTAATTTCACTGCTACGTTAATTTTTGTGTATATAGAAGGACATGTCTGTGAATATTAGGATTTATATTCTTATTTACAATAGAAGCTTTGCCAAAATAATCCTAACAATTTCATGAATTGATGTTAACTTACACAGGATTGATGGAAGTGTTAGAGACTATTTCAAAACATGAGTGTATATTATTTGAGATTTGTTATTCTCACATTGGTGACTATGAAGATTACTCTTGTCTAGGATGTGATACTATGTCATCTGCTAATTGCTACTAACATTTTAGGGAGGAACATGCAAACACCATGTTTAGATTAGATGAGGCATGAAACTGTGAACATGGAAGGATCATGTTTCTGTGAACATTGGTAACAATCTACCAGACTACATGGTGTCATATTCCTGAAAACATTGGTATTCATAATATTGACTACATATTGCAGAGCATTTAACTTGTAGTCTGTAATATACCCAGGTAGCTTGCATTATCATTCTCTACATAACAGCAACTGCAGTAATATACATTGTCTTTCATAAAAATTGGACAGATCATAGGGAGATCAGTACTCATTAGATGAGTTCTCATCAATTCTTTTTTGTTCAGCTTGCTATAGATGTAGTGTTAATTGTATTGATGACACTGTTGAAACTTTCAGATAGCTGATGCATGCTGCAGGATATGTTGTATCAGTATTCTCATATTTTCTCAAATATTCCACATCTTAATGTAAACAATAACCACTAAAGTAATGCTAACATAAAATTCATGAAAAACAAATATGTAAGGAGTTACATGTTGACTCATTTTTAGTGTAAATATTGGGGACCTGGAACTTGTACTAGAGAAGAGTTCCCGCCAGGACATCATTTTTATCCGAAAACATGGTCCAGAAATTTATCGTAGCCTGTATGAGAGTTTGGAGCAGGCAAACAATACAGTGGAGAACATTGAAGCAGTGTATACAACACTTGCTTTGCTGTGTGTTGAGTTATCGTCTGAAGAAACAGTTATGGAGATGCTGCGTCTTGTCATCAGCATTCAGGTATTGTAACTCCTCCTCCTTGTGCATTTCAAACATTGTCTTCAGTTCATATAGGCCTACTAGCAAAGTCCCTTGTAGAGTCACTTGTCTTTTATTACCACTAATACTTTGCAAGTCAGTGTACCCTGCCTTTCCAAATAAGGTCATGTTTGCGAACACGTGTACTTGAAGTATCTGAAACAAAAGTTGAAGGAAATGAAGAAAGCTATGAACAGTTGAATGAAAAGTTACACATAAGTAAATAAGAGTGATGAGTTCAAAATCTCAGCAGTTCTTCCCATGAGCTGGCTGTACATCCTTGACCACCAGCATATTGTTGGTTCCAGCTTCAGAAGTGGTTGGAAGTGGATGCGTGAGCCACAACAGAGGGTAAATATTGTGCATTACCACTGAAGAGGAGGCGTAGTGCTACAGAGAAACTGGAAACCAGGCTTCATAAACTTGTAAAGCGTTGCTCTTATAGATAATCTTTCCTACTTAAACATGGCAACCAATTTTAATATTTTAAGTAATAGTAATACCAGGGTTCTTTTCAGTTTTTTAAACCTATATAGTGAAGTACTTTCAGTGATCAGTTATGGCAATGTGACGCTGGTGTCTGATGTTTCAGAGGCAGTCTCTGTCTCCATCATCAGTGATCGCTGAAACATCAGACACACCTCCACATTGACACAGCTGGGAAGGCTTCTTATGTATTGTAATAGTAATAGCTCCCAATCATGTATTCTTGTACCTATGCCCTTTACAGTAATTACAGTCAAAATCACTGATAATGTCACATGTAATATGTACTTACAAAAATGTGTCTTCTAATACCATTCATGTACTGACACAAAACTTCCCAGAAATGTACCTAAATGAAAATGTTTTTGGGAAAACTTGTTTGATACTTATTTTGGTAAATTAGGTCAAAGTCAAGTATGCCACAAAGGGCATACTGAATCAAAATTTTATTTAGACACGTTAAACAGGTACACGACTAAGACTGATCGCTTGATCAGAGTCAGTTATTTACTGATAAAAATTAAGAGAAAATTGTAAAATTGTAATAATATTGTCATATGTAGGATGGTACGCCTGACGAAATGATGGGTTCTAGTTCAGATGATTGGATTTATTAGCTTTTTGGTTACAGTCTCTCATAATTACACTTAAATACAGGCAATTCAGTGCTATTGCTAATTTACACTTTATAATTCACTGTTACACACACACTAGTTCTCTGCTGCTAGTGCAATTAAAACACAGGAACTAGTGCTTCAAATTGCTACAAATGTTACACATAAATTCTTCCTGTCACACTTTAAATCCTTGCAGGCTGTACTCCTGGTTCCACTTTGCTCCATTCAGCTTACTGCTTACTTCAGAATTCTGTTCACTTTTATAGGTGTGGGACAGACAGTGCATCACCATAAACACATATCACGTGATCACTATCCACTACTGTTGTGTGATGTCACAGTGCATGTGTTGCATAGTAATGGACCATCCATGGACACAGAAAACACTGTTCCTGTACTGTTGGCCACATGTGTGTTGCAGCCATTGTCTGGCAACAGCTAATGTTTACAGATTCACTGCCTAGCAATAGGTCTATACACCACAATATACTGCAGCATCCTGTTGCACTGTGTATTCTACGAGGGTAAGTCAATAAGCAAGTTACAAATGGATATAGAACTTAAACAAATAAGAGTACTATTTTGAAAAATGCTTTTATTTTTCAACATAATCTCCCTGTACATTGAGGCACTTGTCCCATCGTTTCACAAGCCCCTGAAAACCAGCATAAAATTCTTTGGGGTGCTGTCAGAACCAGGCGGTGACTTCCCTTTCTGCAGCTTCATCGTCGAGAAAATGATCAGCTGAAAGATGATGTTCAAGTGGGCCGAAGAAATGGAAGTCGCTTGGAGCAAGGTCAGGGCTATACAGACTATGCTCGAGGACTTCCCACTTGAAATTTTGCAGCAACTCATTTGTCTTGTTGGTAGCATGGGGACACACATTGTCATGCAAGAGCAACACACCTCTGCTGAGGAGTCCTGGTCGCTTCTGTTGAATGTCCTTTTCCTGAGGATGTTATGTGTACATAAATGCAGACTCCTACTGTAACATCCTCAGGATGTAAATGTTCCCTTTAAAGGGAAGTCACCGCCTGGTTCTAACAGCAGTCCAAAGAATTTTATGCTACTGGTTTTCAGGGGCTTGTGAAATAATGGGACAAGTGCTTCAATGTACAGGGAGATTATGTTGAGAAATAAAAGCATTTTTCAAATCAGTACTCTTGTTTAAGTTCTATATCCATTTGTAACTTACTTATTGACTTACCTATGTAAATTATCACTCTTACTTCTCACCATCCCAATGCAACTTCATGGATGTATTAAAATTCACTGTTTGTCTCTTCCTATTATTCGAACACTGCGTGTTTCAGCCCAACTGGTCATCATCAGGTATACAAGTTGTACAGGAAACTGCTGTCCCATTCTCATGCTGCTACACTTTGCATTATAAAGATGTAAAATACTGTCACATGTTGGGTGTGTCACACGACAAATGACTTCACACTGTATTGGATATAGCGAATTTATTCCACATTCGCTCTTACATTTACACAATTCACAGTTTCACAATTACTGCCATCTGCAGTTTCACATATACTCGTACTTCTCCTGAAGTCATTTCCATTCACTTGATACAACTCGACTCAGCGACTGCTAGACTGCAACTGACTGGTTACTCCCTCTCACTGATGAATACTCCTGTTAGCTTCCGCACTGACAACACAGAAAACAGTTATGTGACAGCTTTCACTGTCGCTGACATTGTGTTTACCGATTGCCTAGCAACATTCGCTACATGGGCTCCCCTGTGCGTGACGCTGTGTTTACAAAGGTGTTGCTGGGCAATGCTGTGTAGCAACCAGCATGCTTCGGCTCGGCTTGGCTTGGCATGGACAAACACCACTTTCTTTACTGTTGTGTAACTTGGCAATCGACCGTTTATCAAGGGTCTGTCTTCGTGGTAACTCGTTCCACCTCCTGATGCCCAGCAATGGTTAGACATGTCACACTGCTCCCTTCTTAAGGCTGTTCGCCCCAAATAGCCTAACAGTGCATCACTGGTCCTTTCCTTCTGAGGCTATGCTTGCAATGTTTTCTTTTTTTGTCTGGCTCGGTGTTTCCTTTTTTCCCAGTGTCCATTCTTCAACCACTACATCCGCTTTCTTCTTAAGACCAGCTCTCTCAAGTGGTTTCCTGTTAACTTGTCAGGAGGTCCAGTTGTATCACATTCATCCATCGCACATTCACTCTCTCTGGGGAGGCTGGTATTTCTACATTACCAGTTTCTCCTCTGCTTGAAGTCTCTTTTTCCGTTTTGGAGGGGGTCATCCCCTCCATAAGGTCCAATCCACGATTCTCCTCATCCTGCTCAAAGTCTTGGGCATTCGTTTAGTGTTTTTTGGACCATAGGTCTCATACAAAATTGTCCTTAATGTTCCTTTGCTTCCCAGAAGCGCTTGCTCTCCCAGGCTCCACTTCCAGATGCCGTCCGTGGTTGTCCTTCCTACCGTGTAGTGGCCCCTTGCCGTGTCGATCCTTTGTTCCTTTATGGTGCATCTGTAAGTTCTTGAGCAGCCCTACTCTCTGGGTTTCTTGCTCAATCATGGCCCTGGTGCAGTTCTCCCAATGACATTTTCCTTCTGCCGTGCCACTTTCACACGGTGGGTTGTTCCCTTCCTGGCGAATCCCAGTCTCTTGTGGGGTCCACACTTTTTCTGGGTGGTGTTCCTGAGGATGTCTCTCTTGAGTTGTGCCACTGTTGTGCGATGAGGCATCCTTGTGTCGTTTCTCTTCTGCTTTTGCCGTGCCACTCTTGCATGGTACCTCATCCCTCCATGGGCAATGACCAGTCTTTCCTGAGATTCACACCTTTCCCAAGTCGAATTCTTCAGTTTCTGGCGGTTGGGCTCTGTGGCCAGTTTTCGGTCCCTGTGCCTTTTCTTCTTCGGTTCTCCGACCGGCATCACTGTGGCATCTTCTACGGGTACCTCTCGTTGTTCTGCCGCCTCAAGTTTCATGTCCACTGAGGTCGGCTCTTCTTCTTCTGGACATGCCTCCATTTCTTGGCAGGCCATTGTCCGTTCTTCTAGATGCGCCTCCGTCGTTTCTCGACAGGCCATAGTCTTCTGGTCTCATTCCGGTTTGGTTTCGGCCACCATCTCCTTATGGCTGGTGTCCATTATTTTCATCATTTCCTTCAGTTCTCTTCACTTGGCCTGTCTGTCAGCCTCCAATCTGGACAAGAACTTAGCTTTGTTGGTTCTAATTTCTTCTTTGTCTTTCTTCCTATTGGCCTCTGTCTTAGCTTGGTTCGTTCTCATTTCTTCTTCGACAGCTCTGATTTCCTTCAACAGCAGTTCCATCATCTGCTGTGAGTCCATCTATGTCTTTCCCTATACTCTTAGTCCAATTTTATGTCTTAGATTGAGGTGTGTTCAAGTTCGTAAACCAATTCTGACACCAAATTGTCACATGTTGGTTGTGTCACATGACAGATGACTTCATGCCGTATTGGATATAGCGAATTTATTCCACGTTCGCTATTACATTTACACAATTCACAGTTTCACAATTACTGCCATCTGCAGTTTCACAAATACTTCTCCTGTAGTCATTTCCATTCACTCGATACAGCTCAACTCGACAACTGCTAGACTGCAACTCTCCCTCACTGATGAATACTCCTGTTATGTAGCTTCCGCACTGACAACACAGAAAACGGTTACGTGATAGTGAGCCATGTCCCCCGTCTATACGGGTAAGGGACAGGCTGGTAAGAAATGACTTGCTTGTTGGCGTGGTGCAGTATGCCTCCCTAAGATTGGGTAAGGGATCTTGGTAGAGGAAAACCCAGGTCAGTACGACAGGCCAAGTTGGGTGGATCAACTAGGCAGGAGCTAGTATGGAACATATGGAAACACAGTGTACATATACTCAAACACTTTCCTAAAACATGGAAATATATTGATAACCTGAGTATACAAACAACACATGCCTGAGGGGCAGTTACTGGTTATTACGTACAATGGCGGACTGAAGCATAATTACACTGCGCCTGGCAGCGCACCAGATCAACTGTGCCACGCCTCATGGCATATCCAAAAACATCCAGTACACATGTGCTCAATCAACTTTTCTTAACACAAGGAAATACATTGATAAACCTGAGTAAACAAGCGAACCATGCCTGAAGGGCAATTACTGGTTATTACAACCTAAGACAAAAATTACACTGTGCCTCACGGTGCAGCAAATCAACTAAACCACGCCACACGGCATATACAACCGAAGCCAAATATGCCTTATGGCGTGCACAAATCCAGTAAGTCGCTTACTTGCAGTTCGGCCAAGGAAACTCAAACATTTACCCCACGAACCAGCCAGCCCCGTCTAGCTCATGAGGGCTGCTTCTCCCCCTTTGAGTCGCGCTATGTGCTGAAACAAAATTTCAATATCATCAACTCAGTTGTTCCAAAACCAAATTTAGTTGTAGCGATGTTACCAGGCGAATATGTATAGGAAGAAGAGAGTGATCGCTTATCTCGACTTACCACAAAGACTCGCAATCACACTAATGAGGGGGGCGGAGACACATGATTCTGACGTCAGCCAAGGACGTCAGCGGGGAAGAAAGGACCGGCTCACATCCTGGTGTCCGGAGAGGCCACTCCAAGGAACTTAACGGAGAAGAACCGTTGCACGGTTCAATAGCTTTCACTGTTGCGTGACATTGTGTTTACCGATTGCCTAGCAACAGTCGCTGCACGGGCTCCCCTGTTGCATGACGCCGTGTTTACAAAGGTGCTGCTGGGCAACGCCGCATAGGAACCAGCGCGGCTCGGCTCGGCATGGACAAACACCGTTTTCCTTACTGTTGCGTAACCTCGTTTCTACTGTTGCGTAACTTGGCAGCTGACCATTTATCAAGGGTCTGTCTTCGTGGAAACTTGTTTCACCTCCCGTTGCCCAGCAACGGTTAGACATGTCACAATACTTATAATATAACTTTGATTTGTTTCATTCTGGTCCGTCACACTAACAAATTACAAAGACAAAACAACTCCGTCTAGTGTGACTATTGAAGTTTTTACCACTTGAAAACTTAGCACCCTTACATGTATCGGTCCCTGTGGACCATCATCACAAGGACATCGATACTTTTTGGAAACTACTATTACAATGGGTGTTTTGAGTGTTAAAATACATGTACATACAATGTTTGTAATGCCCAATATATACAAAATCCAGCTTTTCCACAACTACAGCAGCTTTCTTGGTATATTGAAGTTTTAAAAGTCTTTTAAAACTTTGTTATTTAAGTAAAAATTTTATAAACCAAGTAGGTTTGTGTCCCTTCTCCTATCATCTTTCTTGATGGGGGCTGAACTTGTGCTGCCTGTCTATCTTGAGAAGGAGATTCTTGGTATCATCCTGTGTTTGTTCGTGGCATGCTGTGTTGTTTTTACTGTGTTTTTACTCTGATAATGGTCTATAGGGACCAAAACATGTAAGGGTGTTAAGTTTTCAAGTGGTAAAACTTCAGTAGTCACACTGGATGGAGTTGTTTTGTCTTTGCAACCTATAAAATATTTAAAATTTTTTTAAAATGTTTTTGAAATATCATATCATATAATTATTTCCTTGTACACACTTCTTGTGGGTCTGGTGTATATTTTGTTTGTGTATTGATTTTTCATGTGGCCTTTATTCGAAAAACATTTTAAAAATAATTTTAAAATACTTATAAGAAATTTAAATTTTTAAAATGCAAAGTGTAGCAGCATGACAATGGGACAGCAGTATCCTGTACAATTTGTACACCTGATGATGACCAGTTGGTCCAAAACATGTAGTGTTCGAATAACAAGAAAAGACAAATACTTTTGAAGTGTGAATTTTAATACATTGATGGAGTTGCACAGGGACAGTGAGAAGTGTATGTGCTAACATAAAATTGTTATTCGTCTGAAAATAATAATGGCAGATAAAATTTCAATAGAATTATTATTCATCTCTGAAACTAATTAGTCTGGGAAGATAAAATTTCAACAAAATTGCCATTTTTTTTAGAATGATGGCCATGATATTCTTGCACTGAAACTGTGTAGAGTTGACATGGAATTACACATTATGTTGTGTAAAATCTGTTAGTACTTAACTAACCAGACCCAGCCAACTCGACACATTATATTTTAAACCTTTACTCCTAAATATTTCAATCAGTATGGAGTAGTCCATAATGTTATATAAAATATGTTAATACTGAAAAGTTTAATGTAATCAGAAGTCATCATGAAATATTTGCTTCTGTGCAGTGTCTGATGTGGAATGATCCATAATGTGTTGGACCCTCTGGTCCTGGTGAGGTATGTGTTGGGATGCTGTTTTAGAATAGTCTGTTTCTCCTTTCCCCCACATTCCTTTCAGCCTGCTGTACTCACTGTCCTTCTCCCCCTCCTCCTCCTCCTCCTCTGCCCACTTCCAACTTCCTCTTGGCATAATCAGCTTAACAGGATTCCTTCTTCAGGAATGTATGTACGTACACACTATGGTGTTAGGGTTCAGTGACTACATTGCCAAATATAACTCACAGAGATATAAGGTTCTGTATCCCAGGTTTTTGTGTTGATTTGGCTTGAGGGAGAGGTCATGATTTGTGGTGGCAATAAGGTAACACAAGTAGGTGAAAGAAAGAGAACAAGAATTAAGTTGATTCAGAGTAAGTTATTCCCATTAAAATAGCAGAATTTCCAGCACTTTGACACATGGAATTTGCAGCTACAGGTTTATTAACTCCTTGAATCAATACACAGTCAACTCCGCTCATGATGAAGTAAAGCTCACTGCCATCAGATTGTATAGCCCAGACTTCTCAACTCCACCACCCAACCTGCTTTTGTATACTCACTTTTAGTTCCTTCTAGACTCAGTGCTAAGCAGTCACTGCCCAGGACCTCTCACAAAAATTTCAAAACTTCAAATTAATATAATTTATTATAGGTAATTTAGGTATTTATTATATGTGGTTTCCCATTAAATAACTTTGCATCTATGAAAACACATTATAATTAGGTCTCACAATAGAATATTTGGTCAACATGTGAAGATTTTAAACTGTACCCCTACTCCCAGTTCAAAAGGCAAGAAAATGTGAAACTTTTCCAACTAGGTGGCAGGCTTTGACTGTACATGAGGGTCTCTTTCTCTCTACGTTGTTCATCAAAAATGGTTGCTTACAGAGAATGACCATCTTATTTCAGTCTGCTGTCTACCTGGGAACCAGGCAAAATCTTATGCTGTTTCACACTTACATTAATTAACAATGAGGGGAGATCAGTCACACCACTCACCATTCATAATTGTGTAATTTCATTTCTTTTTATGCTGTGCCCTTAATGTATCATTTTAAACCAAGAAATATACTGATTCATTCATCCATAGACGAGGGTTGGAACTCTAATAGTGGCAAGTACTTATTTACAACTGATACAGAATAGATGCGTGTTTCAAAGTTTTACTGTCCTTCAATGTAGTCACCAGCACTGTGTACAACCCGTTGCCAGCGGTGTGCAAGTCGTAGGATACCTTTAGCAGCGCCTGTTGTGTTGATAGTTCGAATGGAGTGATCTCCTGCCTGAAGAATCTCTGGAACAGTTCTGAAGCGAATGCCACGAAGTGGTTCCTTCATCTTAGGAATCAAGTCCAACTCACAAGGGCTTAAGTCTGGGGAGTATGGTGGATGGTACAGCACTTCCCAGCCCCATGAATCGAACAAATCAGCCACAGCTTGCACTGCATACAGCCAAGCATTGTCCTGCAAAATGATGGGTAGGTTCTGCAGAAAGTGTCACCGCTTCTTTCTCAAAGCTGGTTGCAGGATGTGTTCCAAAAATGAAAAGTAATACTGCGCACTGACGGTCTGCTGTTGGGGAACGGTATGCATTAGGATAACACCATCACAGTCATACACGAGAATCACCATAACTTTCACATTGCTGGGGTTCTGACAAACTTTTGATTTTCGTGGTGACGTGTAATGACACCATTCGTACGATTAGCATTTCATTTGCGGCTCGTACGATTTTGCCCATGTCTCATCCAGCATAATGATACGGCATAAGAAAGCCTCTCCTTCATGCTCATAGCGCTCCAAGTGGTTAGGAGCAGTGTTGTATCGTAGCCCTTTCTGCATTTCTGTTAAATCATGCGGAACCCATCGTGATGCAATTTTTCTCATGCCCAGGCGTTCCTTCAGAATGTGAAGCACAGTCGTATATGCTAATCGTGTCTCTCGGGCCAGCTCACGAATTGTATGGCATCGGTCACTCTCCAGTAACACAGAAAGAGCATACACTTCTTCACTGACACTAGGATGACCTGGCTGACGCGTGTCTGCCACAATTTGGTGTCCCTCGTTGAAGGCTTTTACCCACGTTGCCACTGTTTTGTAAGGCAATGCAGATTCCCCGCAAACCTCTTGAAGACGTTCATGACACTGTCATTTTGTACAGCCTCTGGCACATTCAATCTTTATCCAACTTCGTTGTTCCTGTTTCGAAACCATCGTGACAACACTACATTAGACCGCCAGCTAACATGAGGCTCTGTTCTTCTCGTCACTGCACATGCACGTGATGTGGGAAGGGAGAGTCAATTTTCTCTGAGGTAAGGTAGGTATGTATCTAATGTGTGGTATAAGTGGCATTATTTGGTTCCATTGCATGGTGTCTCTACAGCAGTGTTGCCACTATTAAAGCTCCAACCCTCGTATAAATGTCTTTCATGAGTAGCTTTATCTTCTAAATTCAGATTAATGGTACATAATTAAATGATGTTTGGTGAATTCTGTATTTCAGCATTCTGTTGCAAGTCTTTAATTAAAATCTATGTATATCGCAGTCCATCTGTAATGCAACAACACCACACACTGCTAGAGGGAACAACACACAAGCAAGGGGCATATTGCAGACTGCAGACATAGCAAAACAACAGGCTAGCGAAACATAAAAACAAGCTGCTGAAATAAAATATCTGGAATAAATTACACGGCTGTAAACAAGTGGACGATGCCCCTTATGAGTGGACTGCAGTGTGTGGCTTTAGCGCACATTAGAGCAGTGTAGCAGTTTTGATACATTGGGACACCTGAAGATGGCCATCTGTGGCCAAAACATGTTGTGTTAAGTGTTAAATGATGAAATTGGAAGAATAAATACAAATGGAACAATTGTTGCATTGTTGACGGACTGTGATATACATAGATGTTAATGTTAGATGAAGCTGAATATTATGTTGTTCAGACTTATTGTCATAGATACCTTCTTCATTTTATTCTTCTATTGTTAGGTTCACCTCATGAAAAATGTCAACTTTTTAATTAGTAAAGAAATTTTGTTATTGATGAATTGGATGCTTTCAGGACACTGCACTTACAAATGGATCACTGAGTGCTGCTCAGAAGTATAACCTGCATGCTGTGGTGGCAAGCCTGCTCATATTGATCCCCAGTGTTGTTTCTATTACTCCACTGATGGAGTATGCAGAAAAGGTATGTTTGAATTTTCTCAGAAGTGCCCCAGTTTCAGTCTCACAATTTATGTTTCATTCTAAGATAATTACACAGTTTCTACACTACAACATGTTTTGGCTACTATTTCTGGCTATCATCAGGCAGTACTTATAAAGTCCCTCTCATCTCTCTCTGCTGTCCCCTCTCCATTGGCCACTATTTACAATTGGGGAAGTTTGTAGTGTTGTGTACAATGCAGGTCTTTAGTTATTAGGCTTAAACAAATACTGTAAATTATATGAACTTTGTCCTGATTTCCCAAAGGGTATCCATTATTTACAATATAAGTGTAATTAAAATTAGGCCACTCTTGGTCTTATTTTAGCTATAAAAAGATAAATCAGTTCTGTCCAGTGTGACTGGTGAAGATGTTTCTTATTTCAGTTCTTCATGCCCTTACATGTTTTGGTCCTTAGAGACCATCATCAGGAGGACATTGATAATTATAACTTAACTGAAAAATTAAAAAAAAAATATATGTATCAAGAAAGCCGCTGTAGTTGTGGAAACTTTGGATTTTGTATCCATTTGTGTGTTGTCAGCATTGTATGTATATGTATTTTAACACTCAGAACACCTATTGTAATAGTGGTTTCCAAACTGTATCGATGTTCCTGTTGTGATGGTCTCTAAGGACCGAAACATGTAAGGCCATGAAGAATTTAAATAAGAAAAATCTTCACCAGTCACACTGGATGGAACTGTTGTATCTTTTTATAATATTGTTAGTGTGATGGACCAGAATGAAACAAATCAAATTTATTTTAGCTAGTTAAAGTTATCCTATCTATTTTAATTTAATTGAAACCAAAGTAGCTATATAAAAACAATTTTAAGGCTGATACAAAATTGAAGTAACTTGAACTAGCTAAAATTAGGCCAATAGGTGTAATTTTAACTGGTTCAAGTTATCCTGTCTCTTTTTCATTTTAATTGAAACCAAAGTAGCAATATAAAAACAATTTTTAAGGCTTATGCAAAATTGAAATATGCTTGTATTGTGAATAATAGATACCCTTCAGGAAATTAAGGCAGAGTTTACATAATTTACAGTAATTGGTTAAGTCTATAACTAAGACCTGCATTGTAAACACTGGCCAGTGGAAGCTGGATAGTGGAGAAAGTTGAGAGGGACCGCATGAGTACTGCCTGATGTTGGCCAGAAGGAGTGCCCAAAACATGCCATAGTGTAGAAAGCCTGTATTTATCTTAGAATTAAACATATATTGTGAGACTGAAACTGAATGAAGTATTTTGTACATGGTATGATGCTAAAATACAATATTTTTAAAAACTGGTTATGCTTAGTTCCTTTTTCATGTTAACAAGGGTCACATTAACAAGAATTAATTCTCAGGTCATGGCGGTTGGTGAACTATTTAAATCATCTGTCTGTATCAGACATGTTGTGGTGAATTAGTTGCTGGCCTGTCTGCACCATGACACTACTACAGTTACAATGAATTCATGTATCCAGACCTTGTAGCCTTTCTTCTAATAGAAGTTATCAGTAATTATACAAACTCTGTGTTGGCCATTGTTAATTGTATGTCTCATTCATATTTAGTGAATATTTTCTCTGGTCCAAGTCAGATATATTATTTTCCTGCATTTAGTAAATTTTATTCTAGTAAATAATATGCACTTAATATCAGGAATGTTTAACTTTCCATAACTCATGCCTGAGTTTATTATGAATGAGTTCAGAATGGCAGTCAGTACTGGCATACTCTTTCTGTTGGCAGTAATTCCTGCAAAACCATCCTGTTTACTTCATATGTTGTTATTTTTCTTGGAAACTTAATTTGAGGTTATTCATTATGTAACTGCACATTTATGTAGAAAGAGTCTTACAAGTACATACCGTATTTACGCATGTATAGGCTGCGTGTGTGTATAGGCCGCAGCACAATTTTCAGACAGAAATTATAGAAAAAATAATTTTCTTGGAATATTATTTCAGGAGTAGAAATTATTCCGAAATTTGGCAACGTTTAACATTCCTAAGTTCGCAACTAGCGAAAATAACGGTACCGCTCGGAACAAAGGCATTGCGGGGGAGAGTTATAACCTTTTCGCCTTTACTTGACTTGCCTGGTTAGTTCTGAGTGAAACATGGGTCGAGTAAGAGCAGGTTATACGTCTAAATTTAAACTTCAAGTGGTGCGTTATGCACAAGAACACGGAAATCGAGCAGCAGGGAGAAAATTCGACGTTGACGAAAAAAATGTGCGAAGATGGATACTAACGAAAGATGCCCTTGAAAAAACGTCACAAAATCGACAATCTTTCCGCGGAAAGAAAGCTAAATTTCCAGAACTTGAAAATAAACTTTTGCGATACGTGCGTAATACACGGGCGGATGGATTTTCAGTGTCTGTGGAAATGATTCAATTTGAAGGCCTCAAAATAGCGGACAGAATGAAAATTCCTCGTAATGAATTTAAGGGAAGTTATGGATGGGCAAGGCGCTTTATGGCCCGACATGATCTTGTAATTCGGCAACGGACGTCAATAGCGCAGCGCCTTCCCGACACATACCAGGAGAAACTGCTTGCATTTCAAAAACATGTCCTGAAATTAAGAAAGACGCACAACTACACCATGGGAGCTATTGGAAATGTTGATGAAACTCCTGTGTTCTTTGAAATGCCGGGTGAAAGTACAGTGAACAAAGCAGGCGAAAAAACAGTGCATGTGCGGACTGCAGGAGCAGAAAAGCTTCGGTGTACCGTAATGCTTGGTATCACTGCTGATGGAAACAAACTACCACCATTTGTAATCTTCAAACGCAAAACATTGCCGAAAGAAAAGCTTCCACCGGGAATTTTGGTGAGAGTTCAAGAAAAAGGATGGATGACAGAAGAGCTCTATCTGGATTGGTTGAAATCAGTGTGGTTTCGGCGCCCAGACGCACTTTTACGTCAGCAGTCAATGTTAGTGGTTGACAGTTTTCGAAGTCATTTAACTGAAAATGTGAAAGTGAAGATGAGGCAGGAGAAAAGTGATATGGTTGTGATACCATGGGGGATGACTGGCATGTTACAACCACTTGACGTGTCAATAAACCGTCCTTTCAAGTCTCATTTGCGGCGCTTTTACCGGGACTGGAGATGCGGTTCCACGGAGATGACGCCGACTGGACGATTGAAGAAACCTTCATTAAGTCAAATGTGTGAGTGGATTGTGGCTGCATGGAACACCATATGAGAAGAAATGGTTTCCAAAAGTTTTAAAGTCACATCCATTTCCAATGTAATGGACGGGACTGAAGATGATGCTGTATGGCTGACATCACCTGACAGCGAAACTTCGAGCGAGAGTGACATTGTCAGTAATGAGTCAAGTGATCAACAGTAATATGGTTCAATTACCGTGGACCAACTTCAGAAAGTGTCGCATAATTTATTCATGCGATGCGAAGCATGTTTGCAAGCAGAAGGGGGTCACTTTCAGCACCTGTTATAAAGCATGGTAAGTTTGTGTTATCTTTTTACAGTATTCTTATAAATGTGTGCATGTACAGAAACTGATGTAAGGGTATCAGCGACACGACTGCACTCTTGCTAGCGGGGAGGGGCACAGTAGTCACGGAGAAACGTTCCATCTGCTCTACACTGCTGCCCCGGTTTCCTCGATCTTTGAACACCCTGTATTACTAATTATGAATATAATTTTTTTTAAATGAAGTGTGATTTCGAATATTTCGAATATTTTCCTCTTGAATTTTTGGCAAAAAATGTGCAGCCTATACATGCGTAAGTACGGTATATAAGAAAATTACTTCGTGTGGAGGTGTGTATTAGAATACCTCCACCATAACCCTCTGAGTGGTAGAAGGTGACAAAATGGCAACCTGGGGCCTGGGGGCTGTGATTGGGCCACTTTGTCACTGGGGTACATAAGTACTGAAACCTTGTCCTCCAGGCTGGGGGTTGGACGCAAGGCTGATAGCCTTGCTCCATAAAAAATTATTGTTGCAAAATCCAAAGAAGTGAAAACCAAAGGGTCTAGTTCATGACACATGGCCAGGAATAGGCAAATCTTGCAGAATCTTCTAAGGAACTCTGTGGATCAAAAGGGGCTGTTTGGATGATGATAGTTAACATTTATTTAATCAATTATACATAGTGTTAAAAAAAGGGTTTCTGAACATCTGTCGACTGGGACTTATTTAGTCATTTAACCTTTAATGTCTGAAGTGCACTGAATACACGTACATTTTTTGTTGTTTTGTGCTTGACGTACATACAGGCTTCAACCCCTGCGTCATGTAACTGAATCTTGCCTTTATGTGATACTTCTTGAAGCACCTGAGAAAGCACAGTCCCATGTCATATATCTTGCATTTCAACTGCCTTTGAATTTCATCATCTTCCAAACAATTTTTCACTGCCATTGTATGATAAAATGAAACTGCAGTATTCAAAATCACTATGAACTCACAGAAAACTGAATGCACTATGTATCTCAATTCTGATGCAAGCATTGGGTTGCAACCATAGAAAGGGCAAAATTCTCTAGCAGCTGCAATGGCATGGCTTGTCACTGAAGTAGGGAACCATGAATATTTCCTCTAGCCTTTCTTGAAAGGACATGTTTTCATTATTCTGTCCTTGAGTCAAAACACTGGAATATCTGAAGAGTAAAACAAAGATGTGAAACTTGCCAGCAGAGAACCAAATGACTTTATTGCTTCTAACTCTTTTATGGCTCTGACAAATGCAAAAATATTTCAAGTGTTACAAGCAGGAATGGTTTTATAATGCAGAACTACTATGTGAAGAAGTGGGAAACTATTTTTACAGTACGCATCAAAAGTACAAGACAAATTTAAAAATAATTTATAACTTTTTTCTACATATTTTCAAGTCTTATGTTATAATATGTGACACTGTGTTCTTTGCCGATAAAAACAAATTAATTCCATTCATTTATCATAAATATTGTATAAGATACAGCATTTTCAAATACAGTGCAAGCACCCTAACAGGAATGGACATTTAAACACAGAGCAACGAGCATTTAAACAAACTTTAGCCAGCTCAAGCTACCACCATTTCAAAAGTCTGACATTTAAAGGTTAAGTGATTGCTGTACCCCATTAAAATGTCTAGTCTTTTCTTTTAACACTTTTAATACAGTATGTTTCATAAGAACATAAGCAGTTTCTTGATTTAATTTTGAATAACTCCCACTTATTGACAACCTTGAGTTAGTGTAAGAAAAGTCATTCTCCCAGAGATACAAGTGTATTTTGTTTGCTGTAAGAGTGTTTGCTTCCCCTCATATACATCTATGAACAGAGGGATTGTACAGCTTAGTGATCTGTTTTTGGCATAATTTACACTGGAATGGATATCCGCTAAACAGGTTGTTCTAGAGATAATTCTCTGAACTTGTATTTAGAGGTGCTAGGTTAAAATTATGGATGGGACCCTGGATATCCTGAGTGGGGTTTTGCATCGTTTAGTGCTGTCAATTAATGGAACAGGAAATATATATTTTTTTTATGAATCCTACTGTATTTTGGTTTTTATGCCATATAATCTGTTAGGTTAATACCAAAGTTTTGGAAAAATGACTCTATCTTCTACTGTATAGATGATAGCAGTACATTCTTCAAAATCATCAATAGCAATCCACCAGAATACATGGTGTCACATCCCAGAAGATAGTAAACTTCAAATTCTCCTGTTTGAGGACCAAATCGTGCATAGATTTCTCATGGTTTTCACAGTGTTAGTTTCTGCCCTACATACGTTGTGCGTTCAAGTTCTAAGGTCTCCGATTTTTTTCTTACACAATAATCATACAAAAAATTTGAAACTTCTGTCACTTTTCAACGTAATCTCCCTGCAGCCATACACATTTTTCACAACGTCGATGCTGTGATTCCATGGCCGCTGTGAACGCTTCTGTAGGAGTCTGTTTTGACCACTGGAAAATGGCTGATGCAATAGTGGCACAACTGGGCTCTACTTCAGGGCTGTAAGGATGGTGCTGATGATTTCCCAACACATTGTTGCCATTGTCACCTCCATCAAATTTGCTGTATGTGGATGACTTGTATCATGCAGTAGGATATCCTTCTCTAACAGTTTCTTGCATCATTTCTTTCAAATTGCCTGGTGCACATCACTGTGAAGCAAATTATTGTATACTATGCATTAACTGTTACACCATGTGGAGGAAAGTCAACATGAATCACTCCTGAATCCGAAAACACACTTCCCACAACCTTGTCAGCTGACAGCTGTGTCTTGAATTTTTTGATCGGTGGAGATCCAATGTGATGATATTCTGTGCTGAACTGCTTTCACTCTGGAGTGAAGTAGTGCTCCCATGTATCATGAAGTTGTCCCTGTGCTTAATTAGTTACGAGTAAGCACTATACTTTGAAGACATATAGGGGAGTGGAGTTATAGCAACACCTTTCTTGACTTCACCACTAGATGGAGGTGAGTGGTCAGCTTCATGCCCCTGCTGCTTTACCCCTAGGGAAGAACCTCCTGGTACCCACTGGAAAGGAGGCTGGGCCGCAGAGTTGGACAGTGTGGAGTGGGGAAAAATCTTGCACTGCTGGGAATTGAACCCAGGCCATCCAGCCCATCACTATGCTGACTGAATTATCCCAACTTCCTTGAAAATAAACATTCATGGATAATTATTTCAACACTTGTGTCACCATTGGATGCAATATCATACAGTGTAATTTGCCTGTTTCACAAATTCAGCTCTTCGATGCAGTGGATGTTCATGTCATATACAGCTGTTGGCTGAACATGGTAGGTTCAAGACTCATTATGGCCTTCAGGAAACTTATTGTACCAATCATGCTATTTATTTAACCTGCAAAGAATTTCTGCTGGTTTCACTTTCCCTTTCAGTACAGATTTGCTGATACAGTGCTGTTCTGTGCTAGGAGCGACAAGGTCTTATGTCATCTTGTACTGGTTCTAATGCACAGAAGTGGGGCACATGGATGCCTGCCAGGCATTGAATCCATTATTGCCTCCAGCAGTGCATAAAAGAATTTTGTTACTGGTGCTTATATCTTCAGGGAAATGTAAAGTTAAGGTTAACCATGAAACATCCTCGTTTATGAAATATTATGATATGAAAGAAAAGCTTTGCATCTGATGTAAATTTTATATTGCGAGAATTAATCAATAAGTGGTATTCAGATGTCCAGATTTTAAGGGGCTATAGTGGTATTCTGAAAAAATAAATTTGAGCCATCCGAGAATGTTACAAGAGTAAAAGAAAAAAAAAGTAAACCTATCCCTGTAACAGGCTGTGAAGGCCCATAGGGTTGTGAAACGTTAAAGGTCCCACACTATGTAGACAATTGGCTCAAAAATGGCGGTAAGATTGTTAGCCTTACACGCCAGCCGTGCTTTACTCCCCAGGAAAATTATTAAATTAATTCCTGGTACTCATTTCTGTTAGAGGCTGAGTAAACCCCAGGGCCTAGTGCTGCTGGTAGGATTAGGTCAGTTAAAAAAAATTCATTGAATTGTCAGATAATAAGAGCAACTTAAAATGAATGTATGAGCTGCATTATAAGAAGTTTGAGAAGCTTGGGGTGGTTTGCAAAAGTGGAAAGTGAGGGTGCCACTTTTACTTATTACCAGGGCCCGGATTTTGATGACCTGAAAATATTTAAACCATGACCGAAAAAATCCAGAAAAATGACCTAAAGGAGGAAAGAAAGAACACTTCGCTTCCATGTTATTTACATTTCAGAAAACATATGAAGAAAAATTCCCTAAAATGGCAAAAAATGACAAGAAATGCCCTTAAAAGTCCAAAAATTTACCAAAAAATTGCCCCCAAAATAAAAAAAGACCTTAAACCTAAAAATGTCAAAAAATGACAAACCTATAAAATTTACATTTCTGTAACCAGCAGCTCATATCCGAGATTTATATATTTAAGAGCATCGCATAGGATACAAAGAAAAAAAAGATGACATGTCATCAAAATCTGGGCTGTGCTTATTACACACTCACTGCATAAAGTACATTAAATGAATAGTTTCATGTCTGTCTTGTCTGCATGTTGTGTTTGTATTTCTGTAAATACTCGGTGAATTGAATGGAAGTTGATAATGAATCTGCACTGAAAGTTGCCAACTGAAAGTATCTATAACAGTCAGATATAACCCTCTGTTGGCACATAAAAAAGTAAAAGTATCCCTGTAACAGGCTGTGGAGGCTCATAGGGTTGTGAGATGTTGAGGTTCCTACATTTTCTAGACAATCAACTCCGAGATGGCAGCAAGGTTGTCAGCCCTACATACTGGCCACCCTTTACCCCCATGAACATTCCATTAATTTTCCTGGTACTCATTTCTGTTAGAGGCTGAGTCGACCCCAGGGCCATAGTGCGGCCGGAAGGATCAGGTCAATTGAAAAAAATCCAATGACCTCATCGGGACTTGAACCCGCGACCTTCTGGCTTGTAGCATAGTGCCTCAACGAACTAGGCTACCATGTGCCCCCTCTCTTGGCACATGAAGCACGTAATAAGACTTTTTCCGTGCATCCTGTTGTGTTATTATATACAATTCTTTATTGGAGTCTGTTATAACACAACAACATAATGGTCAAGGTCAACATTACCTTAGTTACATGTTTTGACTTTTAAAGCCATCATCAGCCAAAACACATGATTACTATATTCACACAGTATTGAACTGTAATTCCATTGTGATAGTAAAACTGGATACTTGATAACTGTTACATTATAAAATACAAGGTATAAAAATACAATGAATTATAAACTTATTATAAAAACTAAAGTTATGGAATAAAATATGGTTAAAGACTCTTCATGTGATATTGCAAATCATAAAATTGGTTGTTGCAATCTTGTTATATTCCCGCGGACATACAGCAGTATATTCAAGACTTGTACACATATAGTAAACTGCTTGGAGGCCTGTGGTATAGATGTAATATTATTTGACATTAATTGTTTAGCCAGTGCCTCATCTTACAGTGTATTTTGTCCGCTCCATAGGCTATATAGATTGCAACTGCAGTTGCATCTGTACCACGGGCCTCCAAGTTTACTATATGTATACAAGTCTTCAATATACCATTATGTCCACGGCAATACAACACGATTGCAACAACTGACTTCATGATATGCAATATCACATGAAGAATAAAATATTTATTCCATAACTTTAGTTTGTATAATAAGTTTATAATTCATTGTATTTTTATACCTTGTATTTTATAGTGTAACAGTTATCAAGTATCCAGCTTTACTGTCACAATGAAATTGCAGTTCCATAGTGTGTGAATATAGTAATCATGTGTTTGCCCGATGATGGCTTTAAAAGCCGAAACACGTAGCTAAGGTAATATTAACCTTGACCGTTATGTTGTTGTGTAACAACGGACTCCAATAAAGAATTGTATATCATTTTTTCTTTCCTTCTGTTAAATGCTTGAGGTCAGAATGTCTTATGTGTCGGACGGTTTAGCATTTGATGTTGGATGTTATGCCATAGTACAGGGTGGGCCAGACTCAATTAGGCAGTTTTTAATTAGATGTTATTTTTATTGATAAATGTTAACAGTTGCAATGGTTACAAAAATGGAATCGCACACACATAAGTCATTGATTTTCAAGATGCTGGTCAACCTGGGCACCACCTAAGTCAACACAGGCTTACAGACGCAAATCAACATTTTCACACGCCTTTCTACACATACTCACCGTAACTTTATTGAACACATGAACAACCACCTCATGCAGATGTTTCACACTGTCAGTGGGATTAGCGTACACCTTGTCTTTGAGGTAACCCCAAAGGAAAAAGTCTGGTGGGGTGATGTCAGATGATCGGGCTGGCCACTCCACAGGCCCTCGACGGCCAATCCAGCGTTGAGGGAAAAGCTTGCTGCAAGAACGCCTGAACAATATTGGTGAAGTGTGGTGGGGCCCCATCTTGCTGCCACCACAGTTCATCAAAATTCTCTCTCCTCTGAAGTTCTGGGATGACACTTTCCCCCAGCAACTTTAGGTAGGTTTTCCCCGTGACGCAACCTTCAAGGAAGAACGGGCCAATCAGTCCTTCGTACGTCATGCCGCCCCACACCATCACTCCCGGGGACTGGAAATCATATTCAATGATGGCACTGGGGTTCTCTGGCCGCCAAAACATGCAGTTGTGTTTGTTGACCGATCCTGATGTGTGAAATTTGGCCTCATCAGTCCAGACAGTATTCCGGACAAGGTCTGGGTTCTCCTGAAACTTGGTCAGCATCAACTCGGCGAACTCAAGTCACCTGTCGAAGTTGTCCTCATTAAGAACGTGAATAAGCTGTGGATTGTATGGCGTCAGCTTCATGTCACTCAAAACTCTCCACAAACTTGTCCTCGAAATGTCCAGTAGGGCCGACAAACGGCGGGTAGACTTCGATTTCTGAGGAGATGATGCCAGTTCCGCAGCAGCATGTTCTTGTGTGTCAGCAGTTCGGACAGTTCTCGGCTGACCAGGATTCTTGGGATTCAGAGCACTGGCAGTTTCATCAAACTGATTGTTTATTCGGACGATTGTGTCCCTGTGTACTGCTGGTGGTCCAGACTCTTCCAACATCCTGCACTGGACTTCTGATACATTGTTAGTAACTGAGAAAAGGTGCACACATTTTACACGCTGCTCAAGAGACAACCGTCTACTGGCCATGACGTTTCCTCGATGCGCACTAAGTAGGCAAAGTATTGACCTCGTTCACAGCATACCGTATGATGCTGCCATCTATCGACAACAAAAGGTACTTTCCCATTATCCCGTGTGTTGTTGGATTTGTTAGTTATTAATGATCAAAAACTGCCTAATTGAGTCTGGCCCACCCTGTACAATATATATGTGTGTGTGTGTGTGTGTGTGTGTGTGCGCGCGCGCGTGCGCATGCATGCGTGTAAGTAATACTGTGGCCAGTAGTCATCATGGAATATTAATGTTCTAAAGTGTTTTTCTATAAACATGTCTTTTAGGGGGAATGTCTATGTTGCAGGGGCATTCTCACAAATTTGTATGTGGGTCTAAATGTGTTCTAAATTAAGATCTTATATGCAATGACATACATAATTAATAGTCTTGATTCAAAATTTTGCATAATTTAGATCTCAGTTTCTCTTGCTTAAGCTGTGCTCTTCATTTAAGGTTATCTTTATTTTAGAGTTCAGAAATATTTTATTTCCCAGAATACTATATATGTGGGGTTCTGATATGTACTGTGAATTTCATGAAGCAGACTGAATTTTTCCAAGTTGTATTCACTGTGTAACATATACAAAATTTGCATGTGATAGAGACCTACCAGATCAGTCACTTCTCCAGCATAGAGGACATATCAGGTTTTTGGATAACCCATACCTGTGAAATTTAAAGGTTAACCAAAGTCGTGCAGTTAAACATGACAGGATGGTTGGAATGGGAATGAGTTGAAGAAATTGACCTACCCCATGTAGACATGTAGCTGCGTTTATGGTAAAAAGTAGAAAAAGAAACATATCTTTAACAAGAATAGCAGCAAGTGTGTGTAAATTGATAAGTATTAACACTGATGCTGTATCCTGCAACTTAAATCAATTTTTAGTGGTCACCAAATGCTATTGCCGTACATCCATGAACTAAATGATGTGTGGCAAACGTATACCTTGAATTTTGTTTTATCTTTTAGTATCAATATGAGAATATTTTTACTTCAAATTCAGTTTGGTTAAGCAGTTGTGAAGATGTTGGATCGATGTTTTCATGACCAGATGTTGTCTTTACAAAGTATTCACCAAAGGAGAGCCAGATGTTTAGAAATAACGAAATGTATAAATTTCATGTAACTGTGGCAGTGATGATAATTAAAATCTAACTGCTGCTTATCGAAGTATTTCCATATTGAACCACAGTATCCAGATTTTCATTTTCTATGGAATTATTGAATTACAATTGTCTCTGTACATAATACTCTACATTCATGCATGTCAGATGACATGCCTTTTTAAATGCAGCTAGAAGTGAAGAATCTTGTCATGTATTTGGGTAAGTATGGTAAATTATACACCTCATTTTCATGATATTTCACCTAATTATTCTGTAATTCCAAGGAGTACTTTTTGAGTGATTTCATTTGAAATTTAACAGGTAATTGAAGCTCGCCGAAATGCTGGAGCTAACCACTTGCTGCCAGAGTTGCTTGTTCATTACGACCCAGAGGTGTGTCTGTCCCCAACGCAGCTGGGACCAGATACATTGGTAGATCAGTTAGCTGTTACAGAGAGTCTCAAAGGAGCAGGCTTTGATGTGGCGAGGCTTCAGCAGGTGACACCCTATGGGGCTGGTGGCCCACCTGGTGGTAGCATGGGCCCTAGGCACTCTTGGGTTGAGACTGGGATGCGGGCCAGTGCAGCAGATTTGAATTCATTTCAAATGGAAGTGGACAGTGTTTCATCCTCACCTGGAGTACAGAAGGTATATATACATACATTTATCTATTCCTCAGAATGTTCATATTATATCATATCATATATTTATCCTACGGGCATTTAAATTCCGGTAATGGCAGCCATACAGAATAAATTTAAATACCCGCGATTATAAAGCCATAAAAACTGTAATCATTTACTAAATTTGCTCCTATTTCTGCAATTTCTGTGATAAACGAACGAAATAAACGCTGTTTTTTTCTCGAAATAATATAGAATCAGATATTGTAATTTACAGATTGCATAAAACATGTTAAGATTTTTACACTGGCTCCAAATAAGAAATTCCCCAGTTTTGTTAGTTTCTCTACAAGAATTCATAGGTTCTCGGAACGCTTGAATGCAGGCAGATGCATGACCACTTGTGCAAGTTGGCAACACAGCGGATGTTGTGTCTATAGAGTTTATCGGAGTCTAAATGACGTACTTCTTCTGGAATGAGGACAGTGGACGAGTGATATAAACTCACGTGTTATTTATAGAGCTCTGCTAAATAATATGTGTACTATGTAAGTTTTGAGGTTTTCACGGCGATGACAATGAAGAAAGTTGTCTTCTGGGTTTAGGCACCGTGTATTCTTCGTTTTGGCCGACGTTTCGGAGGAACGTAGCGCCTCCATCTTCAGAGCAGTTGAATAGCTGCGGAGAGCAGTAGCTGTGGTGATAGGATGTGGAAGGTGCTGCTTATATACGAAGTAGGCAGGGGGGGTGGTTAGGGAGAACGGACCAATGGGAGCAGTGGAGAGCGATTAAGGCCATATATGGTGTGTGACTAAGGGAGAGGGGAACGGCCAGTGAGTACAGGAAACTTCAGGTCAGTAGCACTAGGAAGTGCGGTAGTCAAGAAAACCCGGTAGGTTGAGGACAGGCTATTGACGTCAATGACATGACGAAGAACTGGTGTGGCTAGTAGGATTCTCTTGAGGGAAAGGATGTTTCACGTCTGTCGAGATTATTGAGAGCGATAAAGACCATATGATCCCCCTCTCCCTTAGTCACACACCATATATGGCCTTAATCGCTCTCCACTGCTCCCATTGGTCCGTTCTCCCTAACCACCCCCCCTGCCTACTTCGTATATAAGCAGCACCTTCCACATCCTATCACCACAGCTACTGCTCTCCGCAGCTATTCAACTGCTCTGAAGATGGAGGCGCTACGTTCCTCCGAAACGTCGGCCAAAACGAAGAATACACGGTGCCTAAACCCAGAAGACAACTTTCTTCAATATGTGTACTGTTCATATACAGTTCAAGGCTAGCATTCTTTATGCATGCGTTGCCGTACCGACACACAGCGTAATAGCTTAGTGGCTGGAAGCGTTCAGTCGAGTGTAATTTCAAAGTTTGATCGTAACATGTGGTCATGTCGTTTGGAATATTCTGACATATTTCAGCTCATCAATGACTCCGATTCAGATTGCTGTACTGACAATTCTGAGAGTGACGTTGAAGGTAGCGAATCATAAAGTGATTTCGAAGAAGACCCATCATCTTCGTCGACAACCTGGGGACCACCACACCAGCGTGGCACGAGGAGTGTGAATAATTATTAAGGTGAAGCTGTGGGCAAACTGTGGCAAACAGTTATAGCATCTGTTGTCGAACCTGGAAGTGGACAAATAAGCTATTTTTCCATCTCCTTGATCTGAACAGTTACATCCTGTTGTCACACAGAGAATTTCATCTCGCTCTTGTGCGGAACATGCTGGAAGGGGTCCACCTCGCCATCAACGGCCAGGGGTCGAACCCCTGCCGTTTTATGGGAGATATCTCGATTATAGAAGGCCGACTTCCTCTACTTCGCAGTTGAGGTGTCGTGTGTGCTTTTCGCGTGGGAGACGAAAGATCGTCCGGACAAAGTGTGTGAAGTGCGAAATCGGACTCTGCATTTCCGGATTTTTTTGAGAATTCCACACGAAGGCAACATTCCGGCAGATGACGCAGGTGGGAAGACAGACCCTCCATTCAGATGGTGGCCAAAAATTACATAAGTAGAACATCATTTTCTACGTTAAAATTTAATTTTATATAACGTTCGCACGCGCGGACTGTGCGACCCCATATGGGGTCATTCGTACCGCTGACTTTATTTTTGCGACGCCATATGGCGTCTTTAGTAGTTTAAAGGTTAACATTTTGACTGCTCTGCTCTTAATATCTTCATTTCATATTTTGTTTGAGATATCATTTATTTCTTGTAACATGTGTAAGTTAGTAACAGATTTTATTTTATTGTATTTTTTTGGTTATTTGATGATACGTTCACTATTGAGAGTATATAGAATAAGGTGATAGGGCCAAAGATGGTGAATAAAAGGATTTGGAAGGAAGGATAAACCCCTGCCAGTCCCAGAAGGACATTGCCATCACTTTTCCTGCCGAACGGCTCATCCGCGCTCTCTTGGGTTTGGGAGAACTGGTATGCCGCCACTTGCATGATGACTGCTGGGACTTGGGAATGAAGTAGTGCACCCATGTTTCATTGGTGGTCACTACAGACTTCAAAAATGCATCACCGTTGTCTTCAAACTACTGTAGGAGACGATTGACAGCTTGTATGTGCACAATTTTGTTCACGTCTGTCAAAGTGCGTGGTACCCACCGTGCATTCACCTTGCAATAGTGCAGGTGTTATTTCATGATGTCTTCTACACTACCAACACTGTTGGACAGCATTGCTCCAAGTTCCTTGATAGTGATGTGCCTATTCTCAGGAATAAGCGCGTCTGCATGATCAGTGTTTGGCTCGGTGATGGATGTTTGCGGCCGATGATCATGCGGTTCATTCTCCACATGTTCTCTGCCCTCTCTGATGCACTTACACCACTCAAACACACGGGTCTGTGAGAGACACTCTTACCCATACTGTTGATGGAGTCTGTGGTGAATTTCAGCAGATGGGACGTTTCCTCCAACAAGGAATTTGATCACAATGCATTGTTCCACGCTCTGCAATACCTTCTGTTTGCTCATCACTCTAGCAACTCCCAGACAGGACTGAACAGGTTCTAACCCGAACAGGAGGGAGGGTGGAGGTTGTGGCTTCACTCTCTCAAGGTCGCACAGCTGCTGCGCATTGCGGCTTGTTTACATACAAATCAGTCCCAGTCATATTTGAACCATCTTGTATGTAGCGAAGTTGAAAACAGACAGAGAGTTCAAGGAAAAGAAGCAAATGGTTCTGTTTGACTGATTAGTGAAATAACATGATATCTAAATTAGTGTATTCACATTTACATTCTTATTGTGTTCAAACAGTCATATTTAAATGGTTCTCCAAAGTTATAATATTGTCACATAGTATCTGTGTAACTATAGATGTGATTTGGATTGGCAGTTAGATGTATTGACCATTTACAGGTCATAACTACAAATAACACTATTGCTATTTGCACACTTTTCAGTTCACTGTAGCACACAGTCTAGTAGGCATTTCCTGGTAGCAGCTCCAACAATGACTATTCCTCTGCCACTGGCTTAGATCCTCTCTTCACAGACTCCCGCACAGAACAGACTCTCAGCTGACATGGTCCCTTATAACATCTCAGTATGGACACATAGAAAACACATACCTTCCATTGTTGTAGTCCAACTGTTGCATTAAGAATCTTCTGTCTAGCATTGGGAACATGTTTACCGAGCCATTGCCCAGACACAACCCTGGTATATCTGTCCATCTCATGGTCATTGCATAGCAACAGGTCTTTGTGCCACATTACTCCCTCCTTAAGGCTATTCTTCCCAAATAGCCTACAGGAATACTGCCATGTCTTCTTTTTTGAGGGCTGTGCTTGTGACATCTGTGATCAGTCTCACCTTTCTACCTGTGGCTCAGTTTACATGGTGTTTGCTATGTGACAGCTCTTGCTGCTCCCTTCTGAAGACTACTTCTCCCAAGCAGTTTCCTCATAGGGTAGCAATTGGCCCAGGTGTACTACCATCAGCCTTCTTTTCTGCAGTGTGACCCACAACAGGATGCAAACAATGAAGACCTTACTGTCTCTCTGTACAAGCAAACTACCTAGAGTGGCAAGTGCACCTACATCTCTAGCTCTTACTCTGTGTGCAGTCTCCTCTGTTGTTTCCAAAGTGACTGACTCCACCATGATGCCCAGTCATTCACTCCCTGTAACCTGATGGAAAACCCAACTTCTTGCCTCATAACCTCTGCTCCAAAAGTCTGCCTGATGATCTTGTTCAAAGTTCTGTTATTTTCTAGATGTAGCTGCTGTCTCATGCTTAAGTCCCTTATTCCAGTGATGCCTTCCAGTTTCTCCCAATGTCTCTTCCTGAACATCCATTCTCTCTTGGTTCTTGGTACATTCTTGTTCTTGTCTTATCACTGACAGCCATGTCCATTATGCCATGTAGAGTTGGTCATCCCTCTGCAGGCGGCACCGAACTTCTTCTAGGACCCACCATTGCCCTGTGTCCATTTCTTTGGCTCTTGGCAGTGCCCTACAGATAGATGCTGGTCCCCACACTTTGTTAGTGCTCCAAAAGTTTCCACTATGGTCTCTTCCATGGGGACTTCCTTATGCACTGCTACAGACATCGGTTTTCTCTAGGCATTCATGCTTGCTGCCATTTTCCTGATGTGCATCCATCTTGGCTATTATTTCTTCTTGGCCAGCCTCTGTCCGGGCTTCATGGATATTCATCTGAGAGATGAGAGTACTTCAAAGGGCCTCAGACTTCTCATCATTGGCTTCTATCATGGCTTCCATCGTGGCCAGCATTTCTTCTTCAAGAGTTTTTGACTGACTCATTTCTGCTTTCAGGTGTTCTTGGCTGGCCCCTGTTCCCTTTAAGTTGGTGTCCATTCTGTCGTCGTTGTTCTGTATTATAGCTTGCAACCTTGCTGTCATTTCTTCTTGGTTAGTTCTTAGTTCAGCATTCATTTCAGCTAGCATTCGTGCTATCCGTTCAGTCTCCATAGTCTGGCGGTATAGTGATCTAGTGAAGTTTCCAATGCAACCACTTCTGACACCATTGTCACATAGTATGTGCATGACTATAGGTGAGGTTTGGATTGGCAGTTAAATTTATTGATCACTTACAGGTTGTAACTACAAATAACTAGAACAGTAATCCTATTGGTACACTTTACAGTTCACTAGAGCAAAATGCTCGAAACTTTCTCCCATCCAGGGTAGGTACAATAGGTCAGTTAGTGACCAGCATACCAAGTGGAGTCAGTCTCACCCTGCCCCGCATGAAATAAAAGAAATTAAAGTCTGTGGACACTTAAACCTGTAATCTTTGAATTTCATGAGATAATTTCATAACAGAACTTCTTCACTGCCTGAGTAACTATGAACTTTGTCTTTCCTGTTATGACGTCTAGTCTGCTTGGATGTTACCAGTTTCTTGGATGAACTCACAGGCTCCATATTTGGGCAGAAGTATAACCTGAAAACAGAAGCAGCAGGTTTCTCCAAAACATTGGTAACCACCCACAATCTAAATCTGAAAACTGAAAACCCCAAATCACATATAACTCTCAGCTGCTTGATGGAAGGCCAACCTTGTATTAGATTGTCATACTCTCCAGTTTTTATTTTCATGTATAATATTCATAAATGTTTTTGTTTAGAAACACCCAGAAGAAGAATTAACATTTGAATCAATGAAGAAACTTCTGTCAGAACCAGCAGAGAATGCTAAGGAGGCAGAAGAAGAGAGAAGGCTACAGCTGAGTGAGACTTTCCGTACAGCAGATTTCCATGATTTGGTGGATCGCACACATGCTAATGTGAGTCATATCACCTGTTAACATGAGGTTACAGTTATCTGATGTGTCTTTAATGGGATTGCATGGACATTCATTTTTTTCATGAATTATCCAGACCAAGTTGAGGACTGAACCATTTGCTTATCATTAGGATTGTTCTATAGTAAAATACACCATTTTCGACATACTATTTTAATACATTATACAGTAATTCGTATCTTTCCCAGTTCAATGCCTTATGTACATGGCATGAAAATTTAATTCCTTGAATGGCCACAGTGTGTCACTGGCATATTGAGTCAGGCAAACTCATGTACCAAACCATTCTTGGACATGTTCCAATTTGGATTTACATAAGCCACAGACCAAATGAGTCATTCACTCCAAAGCAGCAAAGGAAGTTGTACGTGTCCTTTGTATACTGTTGGTGGAAAAATGAGTGACAAGAATCTGGAGCAGCAGATAATCATAAAGTTTTGAGAAGATTGGCAAAAGTGCTAGTGAAACGTTAGACATATTGACAGTGGCATATAATGAATACACTAAGAAAAAATCGAGTGTTTTTGAATTGCATAGGCCGTTAAAGGAAGGGCGAGAAGATGTGCAAGATGACCCAAGGAGTGGGCAGCCAAAAACACAAAGGACAGCTGCAAATGTGGACAGAGTATGAACTTTGGTGCTCTCAGATTTAAAATTAAGTGTGAGACTAATAGCAGAAGAATTGAATATGAATAGGGAAACAGTGAGACAGATTATTATGGAGGATTTGGGAATGAGAAAAATTTCTGGAAAGATGGTGCCTCTAATCTTGACAGATTACCAGAAACATCAGCTTCACATTTCATCTGATCTTTTACACAATGCAGAGATGTTCTTAGGGTCATTACTAGTGATGAAACGTGCTGTTTTCAATATGACCCAGGAACAAAACGCCAGAGCACGCAGTGGAAAACACAGAATTCACCTCGGCCAAAAAGGCAGGCATGTCTAGCTCACAGTTCAAGACCATGCTTGTCTGTTTCTTCAATCACAAGGGACTAGTTCACTATTAATTCTTTGCACAGAACAACCGGTGAAGCAACAGTGTTATTCGGAAGTGCTGACAAGGTTATGGGTATCTGTTGGGAAGAAAAGACCCAAATTTTGGCCTGACAAGTGGATTCTCCACAATGACAGTGTCTGTACGCATAATGCGTTAAGAGTTTGCAAATTGCTGGCTAAGAAATCAATTACAGACTGGACCATCCACCTTATTTACCTGACTTAGCCCCCTGTGATTTTTGGCTCTTTCCAAAATTAAAAAATTCCCTGAAGGGACAAAGATTTGCTGACATTCAGCGCAATGTGATGTTACTGCAAGGTATTCTGGAAAACGATTTTCAAGACTGTTTCTGGCAGTGACAACATTGTCTCACAAAGCGCGTAGCTTCACAAGGAGAGTATTTTGAAGGCGACAGCAGCCGCTAGTGCACAGATAAGCAAAGTTTGCTTTCACAGGGCCAGTCCAGGAATTAAATTGTCGCACCTTGTACTCTGACCAGCGCTCTCATCTTGAATAGAGGTTAAGAATGTGTGGAGTCATACCTCCACTCACCATATGTTGTCAGGGTGTGATGTTTAATTAACATAGTGACTCTTTTACCTTACCTTACTTTGACTCCATTATTATTATTTTAAAATTTATTACATATCATGTTCTAGAGGATCTTCCTCTTGTAAGTTCTGTATCTGGCTGATTGGCACAGGAGTAATGTAGCCACTACAACTTGAATGTACTTTGTTTTAATTTGGCAACTTGCAAATTATCCAGAGTGAAGTTGTCATGGTCTCTTCAGTCAATCCCAGCAAATGCCAAGGTAACACTTTAAAAGAGGCTATTCTTACCAGTAACTGAGCAAGTCTGCTGAAGTGGTAACACTTGTGATACTTGCATTATGGAGATGAGTAGTTCAAATCTCAGACAGGAGACTGACTCCTAAACATTTTTGTTTTTGTTTTTGTTTTTTTTTTTTTTGTCTGCAAAGAGTCAAGGCAAATATCAGGATAGTACCATGGAAATATTCTGTGACTTCCTGCTCCTGAGTCCTTTCATATTCACTGAACACTATTATCATTCAACACCAAGTAACCAGTACAGTTGGTATATTATTGCTAACTCATTAAGACAGTGGTAAACATATGTTCCACCTGTTTCAACATTAAAAAGGTACATTTTTCCCACAGAATATTTATGTGTGTTGTATGATTCTCATAGAAAACGTGTTCATTTCCCTGTGCAGCAGTATCCAATTTGTCTTTATCATTGAGATACAGTTACAGTGTGTTTCTTGAGAGGTAGGAGCTGAATTTTTAAATATTTTTAGAAAAACTTTGTGCTTCAAAGGTTAACCAATTGTTAACTAACATTGTTTCTGAGGCATGGTCAGCCACCCTGTCCTTACAGTTCTGAGATTCACATTTAGATAACCAAGAAATGAGAGCCTTGTGCTCTTCTCTTGCCTTTCTTTGACCAAAGAATGTATTTTATGTCTTGATCACTAAATAATATCTAAAATTAAGATATTAAGTTGGTAATTGGTAAACAGCATGCTATTTAAATATAGCTGTAAAGCAGGATCCCATTTAAAATAGTCTTCAAGTGGTTAAATAACATATGCTCCATTCATCTTCACAGTTCATCATTTTGTATTTAATTTCTTCTGTGTAATGTGTCATAAAATGACTGGATGACCAACCATATTACAGTATACTCACAGTTATCTGGTATCCAAGCATTTGGAATTCTCATGCCACCAGTAAACATTTGAAAGAAAATGTACAATTTTTATAATGTTACTTCGAACAAAATGTTGCAGTACACATATGTTCACCCATCAGACATTAATTTTCCCAGGCACCACTAGCAGCATTGCATGTCATCCCTCCTCCTTGCAGGTGCCATTACAGCTGTCATTACAGCTGTAGTCCCTGGTTACAATAGAGGCTAGTTGACTTGCTGATCACATCGCGGTATATCTGAAGTCTGTCATCCATCATTCTGCTGCATTACCTAGGGAGACTTCACACAAGAACTGAAGTGAAAAATATATTGTTTTGACCTTGAAACAGAAAATAGAAATATATAAAAGACTAGAAAAGTTTGAAAATCAAGTGAAAATTGGGCCCCCATAAGTTTCTTTTGTGCAGCCAGGATATTATATGACTAGAACATAGCATTCTCAATACATGCCAGATAATGGGGAGTTTACTGTAATGTAAATATCAGCTCTTTGTAATTTAAAATAAAAATGCAGAATGGAAAACAAAAACTGTTGACTGTATCTCATTATAGGGGGCATTTTGTACACATAGTCTGATAGTTGTGGGATTACGTCCTCTACATCTTCCAAATTCACCTTCCTCACCATTTCACACATGTATAGTACTTTGTGCTTGGAAGGTTATTGATGTTTGTTATTTATTACAGTCCTTTGTGCATTCTTTCAGAATGACGTACTCCAGAATAAGCTGAATGAAATCTTTAGCAAGTTGTCAACAGGTTTGTCAGATGGGATTCGCCCCCCAGCAACTCCCACTCCAGGAACAAAGCAGGATAATGATCCCCTGCGTACTAACAATCCACCAGCATATGAAGTTCTGTTTCCAGAGCTGTTTATGTATTGATTGCATCATCAGTATAGACGTATGATGTCAGTTCAGATATCTTCCTTTGAATGTAATCTTAAATAGACACCGTTATGATCATAGTTAATTCTTAATGGAAACTTCCTTATTCTGAACAGTAAAAGGATTCTTGTTATTGTACTTGCTTTTATGAAAGCTGCTGTTTTTTATTTTTATTATTATTATTATCATCATTGTCATATCTTCGTCGTCATCTTTGTCGTCATCGTTGTCATCATCATCATACCATATGGTGAGATTCACTATACATCAAGAGGATCTGTATTTTCATTGTCATGTTTGAAACACAGCCTGATGTGCACCAGTGCTCTATGTGAAATGTACTCAAGAACACCTGTTCCACAGCTCTTTGCAGCTTGTGATTTTTGTGATTCTGGTGCACAGCACTTATTCCTTGTTAATGTCGCACAATGCTATGATCAGGACTATGTGGTGGTCAGGATAATGGTGCAGGAGATGCACTGTTACTGCCTGGTAACTTTAGCCGTGCGGAAAGGCAAACGCTGTTGTGGGGCACGCGAAGCTATACCCTTGCTGTGGGGCCGTTCAGAGCTACTCCCCGAGTGGAAAACATTGCCTTGGAGACCAGGAGTAGATATCACGGAATCGATACAGTGCGGTGGAGCGAAAGCACTAGCTTATCGCACTTCCGGCCGGCATGACACCATATCACAATGGCAATATGTACAATGCATGACATAATAAGAAACACAGTAACTGTACAGTAGGCACTACAGTGTACACTATTATAAAACAAACACTACAGAACAATACCTTACAGTCCTCGACAATGCACGTCGAATCCACAATGTACTGGCTCGGTGCACTCAGTCTGAATTGGCAGACGATGAATCACTACAAGCACTGTCTGTGTCATCCTCACCATCAGTATCACCCTGCAGATTGATGATTATTTCTTCTATCACATCCGGCACAATGCCATCTTTCTCCCAGTACAGTTTTTCTTGCGATTCCACGTGGTGACAGAAACCAGCCAAGTTGTCTGCCATAACCTCTTGTATGGCTTCATTTGTCACTTCCAGTAATTTTGCAAGTGACAGATCCGCTGTTACATTATGCTCTCTGACTATCCATTTTATTTTCACCCATGCGAGCTTGATCGGATTGAGATCACACGTATACGGCAGCAAACGGATCACAGAATGCTCATGTCCGGACAGAATGGAATCGATCTTGAACACTTTCTCTTTCGGTTTTAGGGAAAGTGTTTGATTGTAGAGGTCATTCTTCCACATACTCTCATTACAGTCGACACCCTTGTGACGTAGCCATGATATCATATCCTTCTTGAGTGAGTAAGGCATTGGTGGCTTGTCTATTTTGACACAGTGGTATGGGGCATTGTCTGCAACAATGACGGACTATGGAGGAATATGGGGAACTAATTTTTCTGTCAGCCATTTCTGAAAGTTATGACCATTCATCTGACCGTGGTAATCACCTGTTGCACCACCAGCCTTGTAGACAAGTTTGGCCTCTGGAATTAAACCGTTCGAGGTCCCTGCATGTAGTATTATGAGTCTGTTAGCAGAGTTAACATTTTCCTGGACTCCAATGACGTCATCACTCTGCCAACACTTTCAAAACGTCAGGTTGCTGTCTACCCACGTCTCATCGATGTACACGATTGATCGTCCTTCCTCACGATACTGCTTTATTTTAACCAAGTATTTACTTCGCCAATTCACAATGTTCTGTCTTTCAATCAAAATTTTGCGCTTTGACTGATATCGCTGCCATCTAAACCCCATGCTTTTAATAATTCTGTGCAAAGACGTTTCTCCCCAAGGAAAATTTATTTTGCTTTTAATTATTGGCAAAAGCTTGGGGATGGTGGGCACTCATTTCTCCTGTATATAGAAATTGTGAATTTCATTTCTAATAACGCATATATCGAAGTCATCTACACACACAACACTGCGAGAAATGCATCTTCTCTTCTTCCCTGGTGATACTCCAGCATATACAGCAGCACGTTCCGTAGCTTTCGGGAGCGGCAATAACAAATGTTTACTCAGCTCTTCCTCGTTGCATATCTCTACAATATTAGCTATTACTTCCCCGGCCTGACTATGAATTGTTCCGTGCCATTGTCGGTGTGCCGTGATAGTGACAAGAACACCACGTACATAATACAATCGCTATGACTGGTACCAACTAACAAGCAACACAACGTACTATACACCTGATCACACTCCAAGACGCTATATTCCAAACTGGTAGTACCCACGCTGACATAGGCTGACAAGACTGCTCCCCCCGCTCCACGAGAGATGGTATGACCCCTCTACCGCGGCTAAAGATATGAGGCAGTAACAGTAGGTGGGCTACAGCCAGTCCAGCAGCAATGTCATGAACGGTGAGGGTGAAATATGCAGTTGTCATGATTTGCTGCAGCCACACATCGTCCTTTAGTTCTCTTGGCTTGATCTGTGGCATTAACCACGCCTCTGACATTTCTACTTAAGATGGTACATTAACTGTTGATGTCATACCAGCCCATAACACCAAATGTGATTGGTTACATTCCAACCCCACTATCAAATGTGGATTTGCATTTCAGTCACAGGTACTGCAATAAATTGTGCACTCATTGATGAAGAGAACCTTTATGTGGAATGTGGTATTCAGGAAATTGTCCAGCAGTGCATGACAGGTCCAATTGCAGCAATTCGTGTTAGCATCAAACAATTCATATGTGAATTTTGGGCTATGTGGCTTCAAATTCATGTCTTTCTTCATGTGATCTTATATTGTAGACCTTGACACACCGAACAATGCTGATCATTTCAACATCTGTTTCTAGTGGAATGCTCAACTTAGGCGGAAACAGCTGCATGTATGGTCAAGTGCATTTTCCTTCACCCACTCCACTGTCAGTCCTTGATACTTCTGAAGGGAAAGCACACATTTCTTCCAGTCTATCAGTGTCACTTTTTGTGGCAGCACCTTGTTGAATGGTTCATGGAACACTATTGTCTCTTTGACCATTGTTTTGCCTGTGCATGATCTCTGGTGCACTCATATGCTTGCTATTAACCACTCTTCAACTGAATACATGCTGGTATTGGCCATAATCAGAACACTATCTAACTATGCCCTACAAGCATGTCCAACTGACAGTGTTGCCACACACCACTTTCATGTTTCACATTGTACGTTGTGCGTTCAAGTTCTAAGGTCTGCGATTTTTTTTCTCACACAATAATCATGCAAAAAATTTGAAACTTCTGTCACTTTTCAACCTAATCTCCCTGCAGCCGTACACATTTTTCACGACGTCGACGCCATGATTCCATGGCCGCTGTGAACGCTTCTGTAGGAGTCTGTTTTGACCACTGGAAAATCGCTGATGCAATAGTGGCACGACTGGTGAATGTGCGACCACGGGGAGAGTCTTTCATCGTTGGGAAAAGCCAAAAATCGCTAGGAGCCAGGTCAGGTGAGTAGGGAGCATGAAAAACCACTTCAAGGTTGTTTTCATGAAGAAACTGCTGCATCGCATATGCCCGATGCGCTAGTGCCTTGTCCTGGTGAAAGAGCACACGTGCAGCCTTTTCCGGCTGTTTTTCTCGCAGTGCTGGATGGAGCTTGTTCTTCAAAACATCTTGGTAGGATGCACCTGTCACAGTAGTGCCCTTTGGAATGCAGTGAGTAAGGATTATGCCATCGCTGTCCCAAAACATGGCCACCATCATTTTTCCAGCACTGGCACTTACCCGAAATTGTTTGGTGGCGGTGAGTCTGTGCGCTTCCATTGAGCTGACTTGCGCTTCGTTTCAGGATTGAAAAACGGCATCCATGTCTCATCCATTGTCACAATTGATGAAAAGAAAGTCCCATTCATGCCTTCATCACGTGTCAACATCATCTGGCAAATTGCCATGCGCGCAGCCTTGTGGTCATCTGCCAGCATTCGTGGCACCCACCTGGAGGACACTTTCCGCATTCGCAGGTCTTCATGCAGGATTGTGTGCACAGATCCCACAGAAATGCCAACTTTGGAGGCGATGTTTTCCACACTCAATCAGCGATCCTCCAAAACAACCTTCTCAACTTGTTCGACCATGTCAGACCGGCTGGTGTGAGGCCGAGATTGTTTTGGTTCATTGTCACACAAAGTTCGGCCTTCTTTGAACTCTCGCACCCACGAACACACATTTTTCACATTCATGACACCATCACCACATGTCTCACTCAACTGGCGATGAATTTCAATGGGTGTCGCACCATGCAAGTGGAGAAAACAAATGATTACTCGCTGTTCTTGTAACGAAAACATCGCCATTTTAAGTATGAAAAACACTCCTCACGCTCGCGGCCGCCACTAGAGTTCTGTGTGCCATACAATGCTGTCATCTCTGTCACACATTCACAAAGAGTGCACACGTATATTAAACTAAACCACATGTGTCTATCTGCTCCCAGTCCTGAGAAAAAAGACTGGAGACCTTAGAAGTTGACTGCCCCTCGTACTATGTCACACATGATAAGTTAGTTGGGGTATGGTGACTTCTCAGTCACACCATGTATATACACTTGCCCACAGGCATTTCCTTTCCCAACATGAACTACCAATCCAAATGACTACAGCTTTAAAGCATGTACAGTGTTAGACCAAGGAAATGCTGGAATAGCAGTTTTGATTTATGCCCAAGGGATGAATGTTTATTTGCATTTTTCATATTTGCCCATCACTCTGCTCATTATCATAATCCCGACCATTTGTGAGTTTCATCACTGGCTGCCCTCACATGCCAGATGAACCCCTCACTAGGGTGGAAGAAAATGCACAATCGAAACCTCTAGAACATAGTGCAGGGTACATGTTGGTACAGTTATGTGCACTTTTGTTTGGATCCCGACTGCTAATTACATTTTAAGAACTTTGTTCCATCTTTTGTAACAATCCTTATACTGTACAAGACAGATTATCTTTTTTTAGTGTTAATAATCAGAAACAAACAAGATAAAGAGAATGTAAGTTTTGAAGTTTTCACGGCGATGACTATGAAGAAGTCGTCTTCTGGGATCTGGTGCCATGTATTTTTGGTTTTAACCGACGTTTCGGAGGAACGTATCGCCTCCATCTTCAGGGCAGGTGTATCGCGATGCGAAGACAGAGAGCAGTAGCTGCAGTGATTCAGGAGTGAAGAGCGCCAGATCCCAGAAGACGACTTTTTTCAAGATAAAGAGAAGTTTATGACCAAGGGCATAAAAATGCAATAGAGAAAACCAGAGCGAGTTAAGGAAATTCTTAATTTTGGTATTTTAATTTACTTTGATTTTTCTTTAATTTAAATTATGTATTTCGTGTGTGACACATTTACTTCTTTTTGAAGAGATAGGGAGTGATTTAGGAGTGAAACACTGGATTCCTATGCCTTAGGTCTTGTGTCCCTCCATGGGCAGCAAAATGCAGTGAGTGTTCACTGTCTGAGCTAAGTTACAGGGTCTCCCTGCTCACTTTTATCTTCTGCATTACCCACTTAAAACTTTTGCTCTGAGGATGCTTCATCCTTAGAAGTAAATTTCTTTAACTTTATCAGGCAAGTCAAATAACTATGAGTGGAGAAATTACAAATATATTTTGGAATGATGTTTTGACACTTGGTTTCAATTAACTGCAGCTGATGTATGAGCATGTATATTTCTTGACATAATTATAGCTGTAAATCTGTAATGGTGGTGCAGTAGAAAATTGGGAGCCAGGATAGCTCAGTTGGTATAGTGACGAGCTATGAGCTGGACATCCAAGAAATTGGGGTTTGGTGCTGAAGAGGAGCAAGAGATTTTTCTATCCTCCACAGGTTCCATACCGGCTCTGGGAGCCACCCAGCTTCCTATTCTTTGGGTACTAGGGCTGTTGAGTACCGAGGTTAAGAATGATGGAGCTATACCTTTACTCACCCCATACATCTTCATAGCATGATGCTTAATTAATTAAGCAAGCACAAGAAAAATGTTACCTTTACCTTAGAGTAGAATAGTACATTGATGATGAAAAGGAGTCAGTTTTGGTTTGTTAAGTTTTTTGGATAATATACAGTGGAACCTTGCTTAACGAGTAATTTGCATAACAAGCAAAACAAACTGTAAAAAAATGACTCACTTAACGAGTGATGTTTCGCATAACGAGTGACGAGAGGGGAAGTCCCAGATTGTGCGCTTGCTACATCAGTCTGTGTTTAGCACTCATTCCGCTAGCATCTTAGTGTCGCTTGTGATCACACATTTTTCCAAACTTGTGTTCACACATATTATTTGTGATTTTTTTGTGCAAAGTTTAACCCTTGCAAAAATATCCCTGAAGAAAAAGCCGCAAAAAGACAGCCATAAGAGAATAAAAATAACCGTAGAAATGAAACATAAAATCATTGAAAAGCGAGGATGAGGTGTGAGTGTGGCTGATCTAGCACACACATACAATCGGTCTACATCAGCTATTTCAAACATGCGGCCCCCATAGCCACAAAGTGCGACCCCTCAACTGTTAGAGCTAATTGATAATAAAACCAATATTAAAATTTTAGTAGAAATATTTTTTGTGATGTCACCCACCAGCCTGCATTCAAACTTACCGAGAACTTATGAATTCTTGTAGAGAAACTAAAAAACTTGGGAATTTCTTATTTGGAGTCAGTGTAAAAATTTTAACATGTTTTATACAATCTGTAAATTACAATATCTGATTCTATATTCTTTCGAGAAAAAAGCAGCGTTTATTTCGTTCATCAGAGAAATTGCAGAAATAGGAGCAAATTTAGTAAATGATTACAGTTTTTATGGCTTTATAATCGCGGGTATTTAAATTTATTCCATACCGCTGCCCTTACCGGAAATTAAATGCCCGTAGCTTAAAGGTTAAATTAGTAGAAATATTTTTTGTAAAGACAAATTTTCCAACAGACCAGAAGACAAGAATGTCTCACACAGACATAAATTAGCAGGCTGGAGGAAAAGTGATTCTGAGAATTGCGGAAGGGTTTGTCCAACTAACGGTTTGTAAAGTTCGTGAAGGACAAACTATTGTATTTCAGAAGGTTAATGCACTAAAATTCGCACAGCCTCACCACCCCAAGTATTTCCAAGAATCCCTTTTGGAGGCATAGTAAGACTGCAAGGAGGGTGGCAACTGACAGACAAGTGCAAGGGATTTCTACCTTCAAAACTAGCTTGCAACCCCCAGCCATTGTCTAATGGGCTGCTAGCAAACTTTGACATTTATGACCATTGAGACAAGATACACCTTCCTAGTAGTCCAGTAGTCTCTTGTACATTGTGATGAACGTATAAAGGTTATAATTAAACATTAAATTATCAATTACGAGTATCAAAATCTAATGTATATTTCTATTTTGAAGTGCAGCCCTGGACTATTATTTATAGGGCTGAGGTGGCCCTCTGCACAAGTTGAGTTTGACATGCCTGGTCTACATCAACAATTTGCACAATTTGGAGTTGCATTGTTTCACAGCAAGAAGTTGTGAAGGAGAGTTTGTCAGAGGAGGAGGAGGAGGCAACAGCAAAGCAACAATCTTCTGGCGCAATAAGAGAAATGCTGAAAGCATGGGAAACTGTTGCATCGTACATTGAGAAGCATCACCCTAATAAGGCAGTGGTTATGCGTGCTACAAATTTATTTAATGATAATGCTGTGTCACATTTTCACCAAATTTTGAAGCGTCATCAAAAGCAAATGTCTCTAGACAGCTTTCTAGTAAAAAAGAATTAGATATGTATCATAAATAATAAACTAATTATTTCGATATTTTCCTGCAAATCGAATTCGCATTCCAGGTTGGTTCATTCCGCATAGAATAAAAGATGAAGGTGATTCACGCTCCTTAACAACTATATATAATTTTCTTTGAATAAACGTTATACATAAATTTTTTTAGAATTTTTTCTGCATGGAAGTCATCATATTTTACATTAATTTATATGGGAAAAATTGTTTCGCGTTAAAAGGAAGATTCTGGAACGAATTATGCTCATTAAGCGAGGTTCCACTGTATATGGGTAACATGGGAAATGAGTACTAATTATATCCTTTATATATATATATATATATAGATGGCCGAAGACAGTTGTTTAAACTATGAGTGTTTATGTCTGAAATTAATATGATTGACACATACCATAATGATACCTGTATTTTCAACTTATTGTCTTCAGTTCTTATGTACAGTTGTTTTATTTAAAAAAAAACTGTTGGCAAATAAAACATGTGAGTTGTCTGTTTGATTTTCAGTTGATCTGTTTAATGTTGCCTAAAAAGAGTGGTTTAAATTTGACTCTAAAGCAAGATGCACTTGATATGGAGCAGCACATTGTGTGGAAGGCAAGGATACATTTGGAACTTGGAGTGGTGTTAGGAATTTGCCCTCCTGCTATAGGACCATTGAATCTCAGGCTGGCTATGGATGTCAGAGTTATGCTTTAGATTTTGCAGCTCAGGGCAATCTATCCCCTACCCTTATTCAGTAAGGATGAACCAGTATTACTAAAGTACACAGAGTTGACAGTATGCTCACACTGGATGGTTTTACAGTGCACTGCATTATTATTATGCCCACTTGGTGGAGCATGAGTCTCTAGGCAATGAAGTATCTTTATTTTGTCTTTCCATGCCACCAACATTGATTTTTGGTGCTCTCAGCATGTTTCTCCCTGATTTTTAAAATTTCTCATCCTTTCCTGCTTGAAGTGCACCTGTTTTATCTTTAACAAGAGATTATGATTTTCATAAGTGAAAGAAAGAGAGAGAGAGTAGTGGGCACTAATTGAGAGGAGTGAACCAAGTCTTCATACCCAAGTAACCAGAGTTTAGTTTGCTTATTTAGAGTCAGCTCTTGTAAACATAAGCTATGTACTACAAGTGCAAAAATGTAGGATGGATTCCACATTACAAATTCTTCTGTTATTTTTGTGCCCAGTTTCCTTTTGTCATAAAATTAAATATTTGTATGGACTCTGCCATTTTCATATGTCTCAAAATCTTGCTTTTACTCTCTGCAATGCTATAAAACTGACTCAGCTACAGTGTCATATTACTGAAGGGTCTGTTTGAAATATTACCTACTTTTAATATTCTTGTCAAACCACATGTCCCTCTTGAAATCTAGAGTAGACCTACTGCTGCAGTGCGTGCTGCACCATTATTTCCCAAACCGTGGGTCACAAACCCCTAAGGATAATTTCCAAGAACTATTTAAAATATAAACCATGTTGTATCCACTCACAGGTTTGGCAGAAACATTTCACAAATATTTTCCTGGCTGTATATGAACAGCTTACTGTAGGTGTAGAGAGGCTGAGGAGCTATTTAGTGTCTTGCTGCCATTGTATAGTTGATAGAAACATGCAACAATATGCAGACTGCACAGTTTTTACTGATTGATTCAGTCGATGGGAGTCGCATAAATGTATGCATTGTTCTATGTGGCTGCAGCATGACAGTGACTGGGAACCGTTGCTCTAGACAATAGTTTGTCAGTACCCAAGAATAAGTACATTTCACATGAAAGACAAATACCCAGAAAGAGGAGATATCTGTGATGACTAAGACATTAGATATACAGTGAACCAAAATCAGAAATGCTGTTATTCTTGCTACAAGATTTATTGAATTATATATTGTATTATGGTGTAATCACTCCTGGTCTATAATTGGGCTGTGATCTTAGTCCAGGGACTGGCCTTTATGGCTGAGATTTCTCATAGGTTTCCTCTGTCCCTACATGCATAAAACCTCAAATCAGTGTACAACAGCATTCTTCAGTATCTTTTCCAATTCATTGTCCACTGATTGTGCTCTTATTCGATGATATGTAATCTAAACTGTTGAAAGTATCAGGATCAAAGTCAGAGTTACTTTAGGACTGGTAGTTTACTACCATTCAGTATGCTTTGGCATCGAGCTCCCTGTGGCTCATGACCAGAGACCCCCCGTGCTGAGCCCTTGCGATCATAGTCCTTACGTACATCTTCTCTCACGAGATGATGGGTTTGTGTCTTATGAATAGGCTTCACCTTTGTCACGTATATGTATTATACATATAGCATAGGTCTGCATGGGTATAGGGAATGTCTTCTTGGGAGTGAAAGTATCATTACCAATAAAGAAATAAGTAAATAAATTGCAAAGTTATGTGAGCTGCAGAAGTTGTTTAGCATTGAATGAAGTATAAGGATATTTATGAAGATAAAATTGAGAAATGAAGTGAATGTCTCTCACCCTTCAAGGTACATCCAGCCATTCACCTGGAAGGACTAAGGAAAACCACATGAGAAATGAGTATATCAATTTTGAATTGTTTCGTTTTTGGTCCGTTACACTTTCAATCACAAAGTTAATAGAAAGTCCGTCGAGTGTAACAATTTGTAGGTCACTTCTTTATCACTTCTGCCTTACNGGGAGGATCACACACAAGTTTGGCAGTTTTTTCAAAAAGCTATAAATCATCATCACCACCACCACTGTCATTGTCATCCTCCTCCTCCTCCTCCTCCTCCTCCTCCTCCTCATCATCATCATCATCATCAACAACAACAACAACAACAACATCATCATAACCCTTACAGCCACAACATAGAAAGGTAATATACAAAATGAAACATCCTTTTGCACACAATACACATGTTGAAACTTGGTTCAACAATTTTTATAAGGTATATAGTCACTCTAACTATTGAGACGAGAACGAGACAGTCCTGGGACAGCCGCNACACAGTGCACAGCTTATGTGCTGTGTGCACAACACACAGCACATAAGAAACATCTAACCATAAGCCATACAACCTCAAGCTGACATCTCCCATCTTCGGGATGAATTAACAAGGAGGAGCTTAGCATTTTACATCAAATGTTATAATGCGCTAGCAACAACGACATTAGCAAGAATAGTGCTAAGGAAGGAATAAGTAGCATAATTAGCTTTGCTAAAAAGACCAGTAACACCAACATTATTGTAATGGAAGCTCTACACAGACATGACCTGGCCGATTGGTCATGTGTCAACAAAGAAACCGTATGATTCAACAGGCTTCTAACAGAATGGCTCAAATTACATAAACATTGAACAGTCAGCAAGGTAAATCTAAACAGACATCATTTCACAAACCACGGCCAGCACATGAAATACAAAGGAAAAGAAAATATGTGTCAACAGATAGCAGAATTGGTACAACGAAGGATTGGGGCAACAGCAAAAAATGCTATACCACTAGAATACAAGGAGGGAACCATGCATGAAGAGGCCACGTCAGGAAAATCCAAGGAGGAAACTGTCCACGAGGAGACTGCAGAAAGCCAAGGGAATGAAGCCGATGAAACATTGGTCGACCCATCCCCCAACAGTGTGGCACCACTAGAAGGAAAGCAACCTCAGGAAATTTGGATGTCAACTAGGAAAAGGAAGCTCCCAGAAAAGCTAAGTAAAGATTTATTATAGATAGGAACTGTACTGGCACTCCCAAGAATACTAATAAAATAGGTTCAACCATCCAATTATTACATCAAAATGTCTAAACAACAAGAAGCTGAATATAGATGTGCTATTATCAAACAAAACGTTAGAATTGGATATACTCTGTATCACTGAACATTGGTTGGATGAAAGAGAAATAGATTATTATAACTTTGAAAATTATTCCTTGATATCAAAATTCTGTAAGAAAAATAAATTGCATGGAGGCTCATGCATTTATGTTAAAACAAATCTAGATGCAAAACCCTGTAACCTGTTTGAAATCTTAAATCAAGAAGAATACTCTGAGGCCAGCATAATTGAACATATACAATTTAATACTATCATAATCTGTATATATAGAACCCCTAATAGCAATATCAACATATTTATAAAAAACTTGGACACAATACTTAGCAATCTGACCAGTAAAGGAAGAAACATTATTATAGCAGGAGATCTCAATGTAGATTTTCTAAAAAGAAGTGTTAATCCACAACTACAGACAATGCTAGACTCATATGGCTTACAAGCAATAGTTGATGTCCCAACAAGAATAGGACCTAAAAGCCAAACAGCATAGACCAAATAATACTAAATAAGGGTTTATGGGAATACAACTTTAAAGCGGTGGAAACAGGGCTCTCTGACCATAATGCCCAAATACCACAAGTACTAATGCATTATAAGAACAAAAAAGGACAAGGTAGAAAAACTGAAGAGTTTAGATAAGCTAGATCTTACAGTGAGGAAAACATACAATATCTAAATTATTTACTAGGAAAAGAGACCTGGGAGCCTGTTCATAAACAAAATTAGGCAAATGATGCATACAATGAATTTTTAGGCATCCTTTAGTACTATCACATTATAGCTATGCCTAAAAATGGGTAAAAATTAAGCAGCAAAAAGTTAAATGGATTACCTTAGGCATTAGGGTATCAGGAAACAGACTTAGGACTCTTCATAGCTTAATTAAAGAAGGAAACACATCTGAAGAACTTAAAAAATACTGTAACGTGTTTCGTTACTGAAGACGCCGTTCAGATTGTTAATTGGTTTATTTAACGATCTACAAGTAATGGCTACAATTAATTATAACAATGTTGCGGGGTTTTACACTTTATAACCCTATTCGCAATAATCAATTCACTCTATTGTCAGTAGTCAACAGGTTTTCACAGTACGGGAGCTGTATAAGTCCAACTGTATCACACTTCCAATTAATTCTCAGTTACACACACATCCGGTACTTCTTTCCGCGACTGCTGCTATATGTCAACTCGACTCGCAGGCTGCTACCTTGAGAACTGTTGATAACACACTCGCTCAGCTACTACTTAACTCGGCGATGGCCATATTACAACTAACTCGTAGCTGCTGTGCAGTTCCCTTATATAGCCGCATTGAAGCCTGTTGCGTGCCAGGTCACAGTAGGTAGCAGTGCCGCGTCGTGTTGCGTCACCGCGCGTTGCGCGTTACATCACCGTAGGCAGAGTGGCGGGGCGGGGACTCACCTATTACCATAGTAACGCGAGCGCTACGTTACCGCCACGTACCGCTGGGGAGGTTGGTGTCCTCCGTTGCGCAACATGTCACAATACTATAACCAGTACAAAAAAAATATATACAACAAAATTATCGGTGAGGCTAAAAACTTAAGCAACAACATGTGAATACGATCATCTGGGAAAAAATCAAAAGCCATGTCGGATTTGATCAAAGAAGAATTAGGCAGTCAGCAAAAATTTCCAAAGAACATTGAATTGGGAATGAATGGAAGAACAATACAAGATCCAAAAGTTATAGCCAATGTTTTTAATGAATAATATATGAACATTGCCCAGCATATCCGGAGTAAAAATTGGACAGCACAAAACACTGAAGACAGGATCAACACAATAAAATACAACATCAATAGCATGTTCTTAACCCAAACCACTGAAAGGGAGATTTGTAGACATAATTAACAAAAAAACAAAAAATCAACGGGCATTGACGATATTCCAGAGTACATTATTAAAAAATGTCATCCTCAACTAGTAAATGCTCTAACATACATTATAAATCTGTCATTTTCATCTGGTTATTTGCCCGACCAACTAAAAATAGCAAAAGTGAAACCCTTGTGTAAGAAAGGTTGTACTGCAGATGTTGGGAACTACAGGCCAGTGTCATTAATTTCGGGTTTTCCTAAAATAATCAAAAAATTATCCACAATAGACTTTTATCATTCATAAATAAGTAGAGCATAATCAATAATAAACAGCATGGATTCTGCAAAGGAAAATCAACACAAACAGCAATAACAGAATTTATAAAAACGGTTTACAAAGCACTATATGAAAAAAGAAATGAGTATAGGGATATTTTTGGATTTATCAAAAGCGTTCTACCTAGTAGATCATGATATTGTAACGTGTTTACGTTACTGAATACGCCGTAGAGATCGTTAATTGGTTTATTGAACAATCTACAAATATCGGCTACCATTAATTATCACAATATTACGGGTTTCCACACTTTACAAATCCTACAACAAAATCTCTTAACACTATCTTCAAGAGTCTTCACGTATTAATAACGCAGGAGCTATACAAGTCTCCCTGAATTACACACTCCAGATATAACTGGTTATCACTGGTTATCGCACACGCGTCTGTAGCTCGTAACTTGCGAACTGAGAACTCCTTGATAACACACTGCTCGACTACTACTTAACTAGGCGACTGCCACATTACAACTGACTAGGCGACTGTTACTTTACAACTCTCTCGTAGCTGCTATGCAGTTCCCTTATATAGCCGCAGTGGTGCCTGTTGCGTGACACGTCACAGGAGTTGTTGATTGCTGTCTGGCAACCGCGATATCCCTTGGTGACGTCACCGCGGGGAGAGTGGCGGGGTGATGACTTGCCTATTACGCGAGCGCTACGTTACCGCTATGTGCCGCTGGGGAGGTAGGGGTCAACATGTCACACTGCTCCCCCCTTAAGGCTGTTCGTCCCGAATAGCCTAACGGTGCATCCCCGTTCCTTTTCCTCGGTGGCTGTTCTTGCAGTGTCTCCTGTTGTTTCGGCTACTCTTCTTGCAGCGACTATTCTTCGTCCGTTACATCCGCTCCCCTCTTAAGACAAAGCTCGTCTGGAGCGGTTTCCTCTCAGCTCGCCAGAAGATCCAGTTGTGTCCCCTTCATCCATCACTTTCATTCTATGGCACATTCACCCTCTCTGGGGAGGCCGGTTCTATTTTACCGGTTCCTCTTCTGTGCCCTGCGTCTTTTTCGTTTTGGAGGGGCTCGACCCCTCCACAGTGTCCAGTCCTTGACGTGTCGTAGGCCGACAGAAGATCCAACCATTTCCTTCACGATCTTCACGCTGACAATCTCGCAGATGGTCTTACAAATTCTCCCTTCTTGGTGCGATCGCTGTCCTGATCTACACCCTCCGATGACGCCCTTGGTTGTCACCTTTTCCGTCTGACATCCGAAGGTTCCCTGGGGAGTTTCCTTCTTGAAGGCATTTCTCAAACCTCGTGCCACTGTCGCGCGACGGGATGTCTTCCTGCAGGTGGCAGCCAGCTTCATCCGGGATTCATGATCTCCTTGGGTCCAGGATTTTCTGGCGATGTTCCTCCGACGCCATGCCACTGTTGCATGTCGGGACACCTTCCTGTGAACGACGGCCAATTTGTTCTGGGGTCCGCAATTTTCCCGTGTCGAGATTTTCTTATTTCGTCGGTTTCGGTCCCTACGCCTTTTCTTCTTCAGTTCTCCGACCGGCATTACTTCGGCGTCTTGTACGGGTACCTCTCGTAGTTCTGCTGCCTCAGGTTTCCTGTTCGCTGAAGTCGGCTCTTCTTCTTCTGGACGTGCCTCCCTTTCTTGGCAGGCCATCGTCACTCCGACCGGTATCACTAGGGGAAACTCTTCTTGTTGTGCCGTCGCAGGTATCGTGTCCACTGGGCAGGCCAACGTCTCTTCCTGCCAGGCATTGAAGTCGGCGTCTAATTTCGTCAGCATGCTATTTGCTTTTTCTTGATTGAATTCTAACTTCGCCAGGAAATCGTCTCTGTCTTTTTTTCGGTTGGCTTCCATTCTGTCTTCCATCCGCAATCGGNAACCCATGTCTCTAGGAGGCCTCTGAGCAAAATTTGGCCAAAAATTTCCCGCCCAAAGTAGTTTCCAATGCCTCCGGTAGATGGGGNGGCGTGTTAAAGTTCGTAACACTTCTGACACCAGTTGTAACGTGTCTTGAGTTCGAATCTCTTTGGTCACGTGTGTAGGTCCAAATCCCACTTCTGACACCAGTGTAACGTGTTTCGTTACAGAATACGCCGTAGAGATCGTTAATTGGTTTATTTAACAATCTACAAGTAACGGCTACAATTACTTATCACATAGTTGCGGGGTTTCACACTTTATAACCCTAATCGCATTAATCTGNGTGAATAACTGAAAGATGGAAAGAATTGCAATACGAGGGGTTACACTAAGGTGGTTCCAAACATACTTAGGAAACGGAGAAAAAGTGGTAGAAATTACATACAGATGCAAAAAGACTAATCGTAACATCAATTACCAATCCCGAAAGAGACCCATCAGCTATGGCTTCCCACAAAGTTCCGTTCTGGGACCAGTGTTGTTTCTGTTATACATAAACGACCTGAAGGCCAGCATAGAACATGGGCAATCTAGGTTCTTTGCCGATGATACAACCATTTTATAGCAGGAAATTTCACTAACGAAATTCAAAGGAAAACTAATGAAACAATAAACAAAATCACAGATTGGTTTGAGAGGAATCGATTAACTATTAATAAAGAGAAAACAATAGCAATAGCCTTTCATCATCCTCAAAAACTACAACTTGAATGCCCTCCAATAAAGATTTATGACACTGTTATCAACTACACAGATCACTCAAAATTTCTGGGAGTCTAGCTAGCCTTTATCCTACGGCCCTTTAAATTCAAGTTGTGGCAGCGGTACGGAATTCTTTAAAGGGCCGCTCTTAGAAATCCGTAAAAGCTGTAGTCACTTACTAAATTTGCTCCTATTTCTGCAATTTCTGTGATAAACGAACGAAATAAACGCTGTTTTTTTCTCTAAAGAATATAGAATCAGATATTGTAATTTACAGATTGTATAAAACATGTTAAAATTTTTGCACTGACACCAAAGGAGAATTTTTGCAGTTTCTTGTTTCTGTGCAAGAATTCATACGTTCTGGACACCCCTGAATG